>NC_079504.1:19980013-20252513 GCF_030052815.1 Hevea brasiliensis
AACTCTTTCTTTTTGCTCTTAAATTTCACAATTCTTGGTAATTACTATTTGCTTTGAGTTTTGATAATGCACTGCTTGAGACATTGAGGACAATGTCCAATTTTGAGTTTGGGGGTGAGCATTTTGATTTTTGCTACATTTTTCACATTTTGAGTATAGGAACATCTCATCCCATTCCATTTACATATATTGTAAATATTTTACATATACATCCTTACATACATATGCATTACACATTTACACACACATCATACATCACTTAGAAATTGTACACATTGCACACAATTAGATTTTCTCCATTCAGTTAATGCATTGTTCACTTTTAGGAATCACGCATCATGCATTAAAATCTTTTGCCAAATCCCTTGAGTATTGAAAAGTTGCCTATGAGAGTGATTTGACTTACCTTTAGTTGGGTTTGTGGATTGAAAGTTTCCTAAGAGGTGCAAGGTTTTGAAGTGTTTATCCCTTGCCTATATCTTCTTAGCCAAAAAGCCACCCAACTAGTCCTTTAGAGATTGGAATGTTTAGAGGGAGTTATTGGATATAAGGTAGTCAAATGATGTCTCACCAATCCTAGAACAAATTTTCTAAACCATTCAAGGCAAAATACCAGCTTGTACTTGATGAGAGAGATGATTAGGCATTCTTTGATTTAAACCTTCTCATTTTAAACCTTTGGCCCTTTTCCTAATTAAAATTGACCCTTGCAAACCCCTTTGAGCCTTTTTATCCCTAATTTTTCTTGAAATCCTTATTGCTACCTAGCCAATGAACCAAACACTCCAACCCTTTTATGAGGATAATTGAATATTAGGTACACTTTATAAAAAAATAATAAAAAAAAGAAAAGAAAAGAAAAGAAAAAAAATAAAATAAAAGGGAGAAGAAATGCTTGTCATCTTGTAAAAGTGCTAGTATATGTGCTTTTCATTATTGTCATTCAAATTGAAAGAAATCCACCCAAAGTATTAAAAGAAATGAGTTTGGGGGTGGCAATTTTAGGGACAATCATCAAAAGAAAATGCAAGATACAAGTTTAAAGTATCAAAATGTCCCTCCATTTTTTTTATGTGTTTTGTAAAATATGCTAGCACTTGACAATTCTCATTGCATATTTCTCCCCTCCATATATATATATAAAAAAAAAGAGAAAAAAAAGGAAAAAATATATAATAAAATAAGAAGTGTACCTTATGATTGAAAATATTCTCATGCTTTGAATCCTTTTTACCCATTTTTCTTCTTAGCCTCATTTTGAACCCCATGGCCCCATTACATCCCTAAAGAGACCTTTTCTCTCTTGATAGTACTTGCTACATTAGTGGAGATAGGAGTAGGGAATTTGCCTATGGGATTGGAAAATTATCCATTCATTCATTTAATTCCATCATTCTATATAGAGACACTTTGACTATTGATTGTCCTAGAATTCCTTTTGAGCATGACTTTCTCTTTTGATTAGTTGGTTTTGGAATTTTGAATGATAATTAACTTGATGGCTAAGCAGTGAAAGCTTGGATAAGCATTAGATTCTTTGCATTTTTGAAGGATGGGTATATGGATTGCTGGTATGGCTAAAGGTGTGTTAAGTTACTTTAATAGGTGATTTTCATAGCTCTTTGGATAAGGCACCCCTAAAAATTGCATTACATTTTTAAGTTTGCTTGAGGACAAGCAAAAGCTTGAGTTTGGGGGTATTTGATGCATACATTTTTGCATAATCATTTAGGTTTAATTTCATAGCCATTTTATTTGATTATTAGTCACTTTTAGTTAATTTCATTAGTTATTTAGTTAGTTTTTCATAATTGTCAATTTGGATTAATTTGTAATTTTTACTTTGTTTTGTAGGAAAAATAGTGTTTTTGAAGGACTAGAAAGAAATTTTGCCATTGAGGAGTGACTTCTGCAGCCAAAGATGTCAAAAACAAGTTTCAAAGTTGAAATATGCATTGGTCAAATTGTGCATAACTTGCCGCATAAGTTATACAGATTTGCATAAGGAGAAAAAGCACTGTTCCAATACCTGCCGAATTGTGCATAAGGAGAGTGCATAGCTTATGCAGATTCACGCCTCCCTTATGCAATCTCACAGAATTGTGTATAACCTATGCGCTTGGTCATGCAGTTTCGCATAAGTGAGCCAGAAACTAGCCGAAAACTGCATAAGGGACTGCATGACTTATGCAGTCCACTTATGCAGTCCCACAAAGATTTCATTAATGAGCTGGCAGAAGATTCCCTCAGAAAATCTCTCCTCAAACACACCATTTTAGGGCTCCATGTCAAAAAATGCTATAAATAGCCCCATTTCCCATTTTAGAAAGAAGGGAAGAAAGAAGAGGAAGAAAAGGGAAAGGTGCAGGCAGCAGCTGAAGAGTCACAATCACCTCCCACACCATTTCCAACCAGATTTGGAGATTTCTTTCTTTTCTTACATTTTTCCTACCTTTCTAGTGTTTAGTTTCTTGTTTCTTAGCTTATATTAAAGCTTTATTTTCATATAAACTCAGAATATCTTGTAAACATTATGGATAGTGAGTAGTTTTATTTTGATTCTAGAGTAAGGGATGTAATATTTGAGATATTTTGTGGATTTTGATTGGGTAATCCATATTTTGTGGTCTTAATGAGTTTTATTCATTTCTTGTGTGCTTAATGACATGCTTAGTGTAGGATCCCATTAAGTGATGTTCTTAATCCATGGTTGAGGCACCGAAAGGAGAAAACCTTATGATAGATAATCAAGAAATTGAACTTAATTAACTTAGATCTAGAAATAGAGTAAGGATTAAGAGGATTCACAGATTAATTAAAGAACTTAATGGGTCTTAATTAACTCTAACTCCACGAAAGTAGGATTAGATTGATTAAGGCACTCTTTGTCTCACTCGAAAGGGTATTCAAAGGATTTAAGAATTAATCTCCTTAAAACCCATAAGTTCCACAAGATTGGATAACCAATTTAAAAATCCCGAAATAGCTTAAATATGAAATCCCGAACTCCGGAATCGCCTTTTTATCATTGTTAATTCCTAATCGAATTTAATTGCTTGCCATTTTAAATTTTGTCATATTTTAACTTGCTTATTTCAATTTGATGCAATTTTAGTTTAATTAATACTTTGTTGGATAGATTATAAATCTCACACACATAGAATTCACATCTCAATAGCCATCAATTTATTACTTTAATTTCAAAAAAATAGTTCAATTTAGTCAACTTTTTATATCAAAAATTCAATCATTAACACAACTCCTTGTGGAAACGATATCTTTTCTATATTACTTGTACGACCCATGCACTTGTGGTTGGGTCATATCAATAATCAATTTTTAAGTTATTTATATTGATGCGATATTTATTAAAATATAAAAATTATATTTTTTTAAATTAATAGCTTCAGGGGTGAATAGATTCTGAATTACTGAAGTTATTTATTTGGGAGGAAAGACAAGCAATAAGGAAGTATTGAGACTCTTAGAAGTAAAAGAAGAATGAACTTTGCGAAATGATAAACTTGTACGACGACTTTATATTATATGATTACCTGCAACATCCTCGTTATCCCTCTTTCGCTACCAGGAAGTTCCAATGAAATTCTTTTAAATTCCGAACTTCTGAAACCTACGGCCATTGATGGTGAAATGACCTAGAAAGAAACATTATGAGAGGAGAAGACTCCCCTTGACCCGCAATTTCCTTATTTATTTGATGTGATGATCTTTCTTTCTTTTTAATTTCTTAATTTCTTGGTTGCTTCTTAAGAGGGGGATTTTTAAATAGAATTATCTCATATGATTTATGTAATGTAAAATATTGACAAATAATTAGAAATACTTTAATTTTCGCTTATAATGACAATTCTTGTTGAATAATTAAATTAAAAAAAAAAAGAAATAATTCTTTTAAGATATATTTGAAAACTTATTCTATTTTAAAAATTTTTAATATGCATTATTTATTTGTTTTATAATAATATAATTTATTTTTATTATTATAAATAAATATTTCTAAATAATTATTTAATTTTACTTATGAAAATTATAATATATAGGAAATTTATTGTTCGTAACATGACTTTTATAATAAAGAAAAATAGTAAAAAATAATTTAAATATGTTTTTATATATATTTGAGAATGTAAAGGTTAGATTTATAGGTTTGATATTGTAACAACCAGAGAAAAAAAAAAAAAAAGATTTGACTTTGGCGTGTGACAGTGGATTTCCACTGTCACTGCCAACCTTTTATAAAAAAAAAAAAAAAAAGAAGAGGTTCAAAAAACGGGAGGTGGACCCCCCCCCCCCCCCATTTTCCCTTCTCTCCTCTCCTCCCCTCTCTTCTTCTTCTTTCTTTTTCCGTTGACCTGCCGGCGACCTCCCAAGTGGCTCCCCATCCGGCCGACGACCCTCCGGCGACGGCCAGAATCACTAGAAACGGCGACAAGAGAGGGAGAAGAGAGAGAAAACGCGCGCACAGTGGGTAGCGGCTTTCCGGCGCGATTCCGGCTTCATCCGACGTCCGATCGAGGCAATTCAGGTAGCGTTGGAAAGCTTGTTCCGAGAGCTTTCTTTTGATACCAATTTTGCAGCAAATGGAGGTCGGATGAGTGAGATATGAAGGAGAGAAGTTTTGGGTTTTTCAAGCTTTTTCGTCAGATCTATGACGATCCGATCATTGGTTCGACGATCCGAGACCACCTATGGACTGAGGAAAAGGAGAGGAACATGGGGGTATGATCAGATCCGGCAAATGTCGCCGGCCACCATGCGCAATGGTTTCTGCGGTGGCTCCGGTGGGCTATGGAGATGACTCAACTTCCAGAGGCTTTCTCATAAATTTTTGAAATTTTTGAGACACAGATAAACTTCGGATAAGACTATTTTCATTATTTCGCTGTCTGTGGAGCATAAATACAGTGTTTCTTAAACAGGAAAAATTGGAGAAAAATTCTAAGAAAAATATATGATGAAAGTAAAATTATTTGGAGATATTCTATGGAGTTTGTTGAATTTTTGAGTGATTGTAGAATATTTTTGAAAAATATAGATGGATTTTAGTTGAATTTTTAGCTTATGGGCATATAAGATTATTTGAAATTAAGATATTTAAATTTTATATAATTGGTTGAAGCTTGAGGGTGGAGGTTTAAATATGTGAATATTGAATTGGGTTGAATTAAGAATATGTTAGCTGTTGGAAACTTATGGAATTGAGTAAAATTCTTGAATAAAATATTCATGGGTGATTAGAAAATTACAATTCATTTTGCAATAGCCTTATAATATTATTAAGGACCGCAGGACAAAATTTTAGAATTTTTAGAGCATGTTTGAGTGGATTTTTACAAAATATCAATTATAGGGACTAAAACGTAATTTTTAAGGTTTTGAGTATTGCTTAGTTTGGAGGGCCCAGGAGGGGCCATATAATGATGATGAGATATGAGTTGAATTTAGAAGTGTTATTTGAGCCTTTTTGCAGGTTGGGTAGGTCCCAGGTATAGGGGAAACTCTGCCGGATTTTCGGCATGAATTAGGCTGTCTATTGCCTCTTTAGAGTTTTATCTTAATTAGTACTAATAAATTTATAATTTAATTATTAGGTGATCGAGGTCAGCCATTTTTCTGCATCCAGCAGCCACAATAGTCATCGGTGCACTGTGAGTAAAATATTAATTTTAATTGTAATTTCGATATTATTATATGTTCAAGCATGCCCATGCATCACTTATATGCATATATCTATATAGTTAAACTCTAGGCACGTTTTATGTTGCATTCATAACTGTTAAAATGCCATTTATGTTGTTGTGGTAATTTGGAGCAGTGTGCGTGCGTGTGATGTGGTCTGGACTATGGAAAGGATGGGTAGACACGGCTTGAGATCTTCGCTGGGACCCTGTCCTTCGGGGTAGACACGGCTTGAGTTCTTTGGTGGGACCCCGATTTGGTTATTAAGTGGAAGTCCGAGCTGAGTTCTTCGCTGGCACAGGTTGGATTTAAGAGAGGTGTATAGAGGATCAGCTCCCATATATTATGATTGATATTACTGGGTCTGTGAGTGCTCCAAATTGCCTTTTTGATGTTATGATGTGAAATTATTGCTGATGTTATATTTCATTCTACATGGTGCATTAGTTTTAGATAGTTATAGAGATTTTGGTTAAAATTGATATTTTACTCTCTGAGTCGAACGCTCACTCCTGTTCAATATTTTTCCAGGCCACAGGAGGAGACATTTTTCAGAATAACCTGTCCCTTTCCTCTCAGGTTATGAAAAGATTACTTAATTATATTATTATTCTCCAAATTTGTAATTTAGGATTCCGCATGTACTAGTAGTAGCATTAATTCTATCAGAGACTGCATGAATTTAAGTTTTTGTATTAATAAAATGAAAATTTTTATGAGTTTTAAATAATTTGTAAATGATGTAACAGGGTTGAGCTGGGCTCCCCTAATTTTAGTTTCTGATAATTACTGGGCTAAGTTGGCCCGAAATAAAATTATAACAGTTTAATTTAAATTATTTCATATGCATATTGGGCCTAAATTATGGGCCTACTAATGGGTTGAGGGATAGTTAGGCTTACTACGGGCCTCGGGGGCTTTAGGCTGGCCCAGGTCGTAATGCCGATCCGGCCCATAGGTTGGGTTATGACAAAGTTGGTATCAGAGCTTAGGCTCTAGATTCATGGGAAATAATATAATTGAGAGTGTAAAAGGAGTCTTGTTAGGATGTTACATGCGGAGTATAGGATTCTGTTTTGTCTTTTCTGTAATTCTTTATTTCTAGATTCTGCGTTATACCTCGGGAAATATAAAAGTGCCTCAATTAGTGTCTTGATTTTTGTGGTGTAATGCCCTCACCATAGGTAGTCCACACAATTTACTGTTCCGACGACTCATGTCTGTTCGGACAATCAAAATGTCTGGAACTACATCTAAACTATAGTGAGGATGCAAAAATTAATGAAATAAATATTAAAAAAATATAGGAAAAATTTTGAGAAATAAAATAAAATTTAGAGAATTTATTAATTGGTAAAAAAAATAATAATAATCCGATGAGCACCATGAAAGGCATTTTGGTCATTTCACCCCTAGAGGTGAATTTTGACTTAAATGTCAAATTAAAATTTGGAAATAAAATAATTGACATAAATTAATTTTATGAATTTGAATTTGAAAAATGAGAAGAGAAAGAAGAAGAAAAGAAAAGAAAAGAAAAGAAAAGAAAGGAAATAGATTTATGAAATTTAAAAACAATAAAGTACATATAAATGTATATATATAAATAATCACAAGAGACAAAACCTCACCAACCATCTTCTTCTTCCTCTTCTCTCTTTCTCCTTGCCGTCTCCCTTGGTTTCTCCCTCCCCACCATTGTTATCAAGCTTAAAGCTTGATTTCCCAAGCTTTCACTCACCAAAACCCATAGACCCCTTCATTAAAAAGTTAGCCCACTCCATAAGGAAGCCATTGATAGTGAAAAGAAGAAGAAAAGTTGAAGTTTTGGGAAAATTTCGAAGTTGGGTCACAAGAGGTTAGTGCTTTTCTCCCTTCCTTCTTCTTTAATACTTGAAAGTGACTTGAGATAAGTGGAAATTTCAAGAAATTAACAAGAAATTCATGAACCCATGATGTCCCCAAATTTTGGCAGCCATGAAATGTGTTGGGCTTTATTGTGTTCAAATAATATAAATGAGTTTAGAGATGATGATTGATATGATTATATGTATGAGAAGTGAAAAGGGATTGAATTGATTGAGTTTGAAACTTGGAAATTAGGGTTTGTGTATATGACTTAGAGATTTTGTGTAAATGCTTGAAAATTGACCTAATTGGGATGAGATTGTTGCTTATAGAAGTGTATTGCATGCAAATTGTAGTAAGGAAGTTGGAGGAGATTGAGTTTTGGAAGTGTCAATTTTCTGCAGGTTGTGTTTGTTGAGGGCAGTGTACATTTTAGGCCATAAATGAAATTGTGTGACCCCAATTGGTATGAAGCCAATTCGAGGTGAAACTAGACCCAAAATAGCCCATTTTCCATGAAGAAACCATGCCCAAATTCTGTCCAAAACTTAACCTAAATACTGCCCAAATTCGGATTTCCTTGCACCCAACCCAGAAAATGATCAAATGAATAGTACGTGTTCATTTGGTCATAACTCTCTCTATACTGGTCCAAATGACCTAAAATTTTACCCATGGAAAGTTTAGACATAGGGATACACTTTTCATGAAGACCACTTAACCCAGTTTTGCCTTTAACAAATTCAAATTGTTAGCACAAGTTGGGTCAGTGAAACTGCCAACCCAGAAAATGACCAAATGAACAGTACGTGTTCATTTGGTCATAACTCTCTCTATACTGGTCCAAATGACCTAAAATTTTATCCATGGAAAGTTTAGACATAGGGCTACACTTTTCATGAGGACCACTTAACCCAGTTTTGCCTTTAACAAATTCAAATTGTTAGCACAATTTGGGTTAGTGAAACTGCCAACCCAGAAAATGACCAAATGAACAGTACGTGTTCATTTGGTCATAACTCTCTCTATACTGGTCCAAATGACCTAAAATTTTACCCATGGAAAGTTTAGACATAGGGTTACACTTTTTATGAAGACCACTTAACCCAGTTTTTCCTTTAACAAATTCAAATTGTTAGCACAAGTTGGGTCACTGAAACTGCCAACCCAGAAAATAACCAAATGAACAATACGTGTTCATTTGGTCATAACTCTCTCTATACTGGTCCAAATGACCTAAAATTTTACCCATGGAAAGTTTAGACATAGAGCTACACTTTTCATGAAGACTAATTAATCCAGTTTTGCCTTTAACCAATTCAAATTGTTAGCACAAGTTGGGTCACTGAAACTGCCAACCCAGAAAATGTCCCAAAATACTATTCCTTTGGTATTTTGACCATAACTTGAGTTCTATAACCCCAAACTCAGTGATTCAAAAACTAAAATTCAAGTTTAAACATAGAGGAGCAATTGTTATGAAGGAATTGTGACTAAATAGACATCCCAACCTAGTTAAATTTCTAGATAAAGATAACACATCAACATGAACCTAAAGAAAGATTCATGGGAAAAATGCTATATATGATAATTAAAATACTCATAAGGAGAATTAAATATTAAAAATGATATGAATATGTAAATTGGGACTAATGTCCTATTAATATGAAATTAATGGTACCAATGAACAGTACTAGAAAATAGTAATAGTGAACAGTGATAAATTAATTAAAAATGTTTAATTGTCCACAGCATACCTAGACTTATTTATTTAGTTTGAATAAATTGGTATACTAATTAGGGACTACAGATAGCAGTACTACCTACCGAGAAAATCATGAACTGACAATATATGTCTGGTATGATTGTTCTACAGGCTATATGCCTACTTTATTTCTGGCTTTACAAGCCTGACAGCGGGTCTCGTGCCCGATACCGCCTCGTGCCCCATGTGACGATATCTTGGATAGACATATGGCTGTCTAACCAGTATACACTCGTACATCCAGCTTTTATAATTTGTTATAGGTTTTCTTGGGTACTGATAAAAAAAAAATTAATTAAGACTTAAAATACAATAAGTAATCATAAAAGATCCCAATAATGTTAATTATTTCCAAAGAGCAATAAAAATGTAAAAGACCCAGAAATTATGAGTTGCATATATTGTTTCAAATTATTAAATTATTGTTATTATAAATTATGCACCACTAAGCGTTGTGCTTAGCGCATTGGTTTTCCATCGCGTAGGTACCGAGATCACCATCGGTCCCAACAGTGCGCAGCAGCATCGATGAGTGCACTGACAGAGCTCTGATCAGATCTGCCATTATTCAGAGTCACCTCACTGGTCTTTTGTATTTTGGTAGGGCCCATGTATAGACTAGTATTTTGGTTCATTATGTTTAGTCATGATGTAATTACTAGTTTATGATGTATTTCATTTTGGACTTGAAATGAAAACTTATAATTTATTATCTATGAATTTCTATATGAATGCAATAGATGACACTTCATTTTGAGATCTCATAAATAGTTGTGAATGATATGATAAAAGAGAATATGATTTGAAAATATGTGAGATGACTATGAATATGTTAACAGGTGATAGTGGAACCCAACAGATGCTAATAAAATAGGAGAGGCTCTGTCCGGGTCTCCACAGAAAAAAAAAAATTCTACACATTGAATACATGTTTTAAATGACATTAAAAGTTTACAATAGATATGATAAAACAAGATAGGGTGCTCCGGCACCGAATGTGGCACTTCTTGCTCGGCTATACAGTAGACGGGTAAGGGGCATCACATGTGGAGTACATAGAAATGTGAAATAGAGTTAGCAGACATGTTGAGGTCTGTCATGAGGATACGTACTCCAAGAAATGCTATGTTTCTGTCTGTATGGGTTTAAATGGTGTGCCCATTTCGTGCAAGGCACGAGTACATAAAGGTGAGTCTTGAAAGTACAGTTGCCCTAGATAAGGATGAGGATACCACTGCTGGCAGTCATCAGTGGATGACCCAGTCAGAATAAATTTGTGATAATAGAATATTCAAGAGAGATAAGAAATTAGGAGACCTAATCGGTCAGGACGTATCGTAGTAACTATACAATGTTCTCGATGTCTGCTCTGTAAGCTGCAGATTACAGTACCGACATGGGATTATTGTGTAGAGCTGGGTGCATCCCCGTGGTGCTCCATAATGAGGGTGTTTGCGGATGGCTTCTGTTTTGGTATAGTTATGCCAGAATAGAGTTTTATATCTGCAGAGGAGTTAGGAACTCCTAGTTAGGGGTCTAGAGTTAGAATATTGAAAGGTCACAGTTGGGTGATAACTAGAGTCACTGACTCAGTTACCCTAGCATGAGCTAGAGTTACATCCAGAGTTGCCATCAGACCAGAGGTTTCAGATTAGTTGCAAAGTAAACGTGACACCTATAGAGTGAGACCATCTAGTCTTCGATATGGAATTTTGGATGATTTTTACAGAACGACAGACGTTTTTCTTAGAACTTAGTGAGAATAGAATACCTTATGTATATTAGCAAGGTGTAAAGTACAACTCTACTACCTAGAAAAGGTCGAAACTATGAATCGATGATTTACAGAGCTATGATATGATAAGATAGACATTAATTTGACATGGTTTTGGGCAAGGTGGTAAATGTAGTACCTTTATTGCAGCAAGTTAGGTTATACACCTATCTTTTCAAAAGGAATCGAAGGTTATTACTAATAATGGTGACCAACAAAATAGTGCCCCATATGGGACTGTAGAGTGTGGTAGAGAGTAGTTGGCTCGGGTATCCTACAGAGGATATAAGTTCCATTATAGGAATCATATATAATCAGATCATGATGGATGTAAATCCTTTGAATTGGATGACAGGTTTGGTTGCCCAAAATCTTAAGTTTTGGTGAATTGAGTAAACATAGAAAAAAATAATAATAATAATAAAATAAATAAATAATAATAATGATAATAATAATAACAAATAAATAAAATTGCTGCAGAATCAGTTCTCGAGGTAGTAAGGGTATTATGTAAGCTAAAGGATAAGAATAGAAATCATACGATAAAAGTATGACTGCAATTTCCTGAGTTTTTTTCTAACTTCATATTGTTCAAAACAATAGTATAATCTAATTATAATAGTGTTAACAGAAATAAATTAGCGAAGATAAGTTATAAAAGGCCAATGGATAGAGAAAGTACAGAATGAAAGTTTGGACAATTGATTGCAGATGCAATATAATCTAAATGCCAATGGAAGTACTAGCTAGAGTGGTCAAAGGACCAAATCTGAGTAGCACAGACATATGATAACGCGATAGAGACTCTGAAAGATATAGTTAGCAAGTGCAGCTGTCATGTTAGGAAGAAGAATGGAACCAGGGATAGAATAGTCAAGTTTTATTTTGGGTAAGACAAAGGAAATAAATGAAAGGACAACCTAAAGAGCGCATAATAAAAGGAACAAAGTTAAGATATAGGGTAGGCTAAGTGTTATTCTTGGCAAGGTAAATGGCAAGGACGGAGAACCCAAAATGGGACCACATTAGTGAGAATAGTGATAGAGATATGGAATCTTGTAATGTGATACTCATAGCATGATGTAATTGAGGTAGTGCCAGGGGCTAAAATATAGAGTTTGGAGTTATATGATCAGATCATACTTTATCTATTCCCTATTCCTAAAGTGAAGTGGATAGCAATGGGGCAAGATTCTTTTAACTTGTTAACAGTATCAAGAAGATTAGGCGAGGAATACAATAATAATGAGCAAAAAGTAGAAGGTGTGTGATGATATTGCAGACTATCTAATTAGGCAGAGAAAGAGAAGTTAGTAAGCAGTAAGTTGAATAAAAGTCAATCTAAGGGATCAAATAGGTATGATGAGAGGAAAAGAATGATAGATAATGACACAGAGGCTTTAGGTTAGACTTTTGAGATAGTGAGAAGGTAGTTAGAGGTTCGTTATGAATGTCAGGCAAACGTCTTTAGTGTGATCAACAGAATCACTTTGCAGTGAAGCAATAACGACAGAACAACAGTAAGGGTAGAACAAAAAGTGACAAGTATGAGTGGTAATAAATCACTAGAAAGTTCAAGGATCAAATTAATGACCATAGATAAGGGTGGAATTAGTGTTGGAAGAATCTATTAGTAAGAGAAATCTTTCAGGATTCAACAAAAGTTAAGGGCACAATATAAACGATGATAGATATGAATCATAGGTCGAGTATAAGTAAAGTTAATAAATTATAAAATATTATGTCAGGAAGGACAATGGTACAGTAAAGGGTTCATGCAGATGATGCCTTATGGGTAGAGCACAATTGTGCTAGGAGATGATGAAATTTGGAGAGAAAGACCAAGAAACTTAGGTGAAACGTTATAATATGACGATCGGGTGTAGTTGAATATAAGAGGATATTTTTCTTTCTTTTCAAGTTTAGCTTGTGCTTTTGGTTCTAGAGGGTTATATAAGGAACAGAGACTGAATCAAGGAGACCTAGTTATTTGAGAGTTTGGTAGGCACCAATTCATGCACAATTTCCTGATATGAGAATGATAGTAAGTGCATACCTAGTGTTAAGTATGAAAGGACGATCAGAGTAATAACAGGAGTTAAATCGAGCTAGTTACTAGGGCTTACAACCCTTTTGAACTATAAGCTGGAGGAAGTGCTAATTGCTAATGAGTTACAGTGAATAGAATTATTGCTAATGGGAAAAGTTGAGACTGAAGTTTGGAAAGCTATGGACAGTATATGTGATTATATTAAGGAGAATGAACACATGAAGTATTTTGTTTAGAATTAAGGCATGGCACACATTTCCCACAGCCGTGTTAGTTCAGATGGAACTTATAGTTTCTGGGGCTCATATCCATCCAGGATAAGCAATTTCCTACTAAGGCTGGTAGGGAATGATAATGTTCTGATAGTTAAGTTGGAAAAAGGGGATACAAGAAAAATTTTCTATGGTTAATTACAAGTGTTACATAAGGTGAAGAATGTGCTGGTAGGAGTAAATCGTAAGGTTAGAATTCTCAAAGTAATAGAACTAGTAATCAAGATAAGACTAAGAAATAAAATGAAAGTTAAAGTTGATGATGGGATGGACATCCTTGAAGGAAAAAGGTGTAAGGGTGAAATAGGATTAAGATTAAGGAATAAGTGCAGCAGGTCGAAAAGGTATCAACAATAGCAGAAATAGGAAAAGGAAGTGGATAAGATCCAAAGGATAGGAAGAAAGCTCAGTATAGCTAGTTATAATGATGAGGATAAGGAGGAATAGGTATGCTAGAAACACACTAAGAGATGTTTAAAACAAGTTATTATGAGATGATAGACTAAAGGAGTAATGGAGCCTCGATCTAAGTGCTAATGTGTCAGAAGTAGGCCACATACTAAGAAGCTATAGGAAAAAGTCTAGATATTCTCATTCCAGAGGAGGAGTGAGAATTGATAAAGTCGCATGGATTGAGTTGTCAAGGAATATAAACACTTTTGTTACCTAGAAGGAGAGACCCAGTTCACTTTCCAATGTTGATAAATGATACACTTGACCTTGGAGAGAACTCTACCTGACTAGTTACATAAGATGGATAGAGTTTGGTCTAAGTACCTTAGTAATGACACAAAAGAGATTAAAAATTTGAAGTATCATAGGAGTGAGAAGATTTATAGGTATTGACCACTGAGGTCATAAGAAGAGTGAAGATCTCGAACAAGATGCCTAGATTAGGTGCTACAGAAAAGCTACTCATAGGATACCATGGAATAAGGAACATAAGTTATGTCATTGGGGAAACAGAGATTATTAAAACAAAGGAATGATGACTGAAGTCACCAAGAGACATGTTGGGGCGTAATAAAAGTGAGGTAAGCACCAAAGTTGATTGAAGTTATGAGACATCAAGTCAAGAACAGTGAGGTATAGCGAATACTTAAAATGTCAGAAAAATGGTCAATAAATAGTTACAAGATAGAAGCCCTCTAGAAAGAGATGATAAAAAGTAGGACACTATAGTAGAATCAGAGATCGGTAGAATGTCATATATAATATGCGAAGAGTTTGAAGAATAAATGTTTTACCAATCTCTGCATAGCTGAAGGAGTAATGATTGCACTTGTTCTAATAATCTTCTTTTCCTCATTTCTTTGTTTATTCGAAAATTCGAGGACGAATTTTTCTTAAGGGGGGAAGAATGTAACAACCAGAAAAAAAAAATGATTTGACTTTGGCGTGTGACAGTGGATTTCCACTGTCACTGCCAACTTTTTATAAAAAAAAAAAAAAAAGGTTTAAAAAAGGGGAGGAGGACCCACCCCCCCCATTTTCCCTTCTCTCCTCTCCTCCCCTCTCTTCTTCTTCTTTCTTTCTCCGGTGACCGGCTGGTGACCTCCCAAGCGGCTCCCCATCCGGCCGGCGACCCTCCGGCGACGGCCAGAACCACCAGAAACAGCGGCAAGAGAGGGAGAAGAGAGAGAAAATGCACGCACAGTGGGCAGCGGCTTTCCGACGCGATTCCGGCTTCATCCGACGTCCGATAGAGGCGATTCAGGTGGCGTTGGAAAGCTTGTTCCGAGAGCTTTCTTTTGATACCAATTTTGCAGCAAATGGAGGTCGAATGAGTGAGATATGGAGGAGAGAAGTTTCGGGTTTTTCAAGCTTTTTCGTCAGATCTACGACAATCCGACCGTTGGATCGACGATCCGAGACCACCTATGGACTGAGGAAGAGGAGAGGAACATGGTGGTATGATCAGATCCTGCAAATGTCACCGGCGATCGACGACCGGCCACCGTGCCGCAGTGTTTCGTGATGGCTCCGTGGCTATGGAGATGATTCAACTTCGAGGCTTCCTCATAAATTTTTGAAATTTTTGAGGCACAGATAAACTTCGTAAGACTATTTTCATTATTTCATTTATCATGGAGCATAAATACAGTGTTTCTTAAACAGGAAAAATTGGAGAAAAATTCTAAGAAAAATATATGATGAAAGTAAAATTATTTGGAGATATTCCATGGAGTTTGTTGAATTTTTGAGTGATTGTAGAATATTTTTGAAAAATATAGATGAATTTTAGTTGAATTTTTAGCTTATGGGCATATAAGATTATTTGAAATTAAGATATTTAAATTTTATATAATTGGTTGAAGCTTGAGGGTGGAGGTTTAAATATGTGAATATTGAATTGGGTTGAATTAAGAATATGTTAGCTGTTGGAAACTTATGGAATTGAGTAAAATTCTTGAATAAAATATTCATTGGTGATTAGAAAATTACAATTCATTTTGCAATAGGCTTATAATATTATTAAGGACCGCAGGACAAAATTTTAGAATTTTTAAAGCATGTTTGAGTGAATTTTTACAAAATATCAATTATAGGGACTAAAACGTAATTTTTAAGATTTTGAGTATTGCTTAGTTTGCAGGGCCCAGGAGGGGCCATATAATGATGATGAGATATGAGTTGAATTTAGAAGTGTTATTTGAGCCTTTTTGCAGGTTGGGTAGGTCCCAGGTATAGGGAAAACTCTGCCAGATTTTCGGCATGAATTAGGCTGTCTATTGCCTCTTTAGAGTTTTATCTTAATTAGTACTAATAAATTTATAATTTAATTATTAGGTGATCAAGGTTAGCCATTTTTCTGTATCCAGCAGCCACAATAGTCATCGGTGCACTGTGAGTAAAATATTAATTTTAATTGTAATTTCGATATTATTATATGTTCAAGCATGCCCATGCATCACTTATATGCATATATCTATATAGTTAAACTCTAGGCACGTTTTATGTTGCATTCATAACTGTTAAAGTGCCATGTATATTGTTATGGTAATTTGGAGCAGTGTGCGTGCGTGTGATGTGGTGTGGACTATGGAAAGGACGGGTAGACACGGCTTGAGATCTTCGCTGGGACCCGGTCCTTCGGGGTAGACACGGCTTGAGTTCTTCGCTGGGACCCCGATTTGGTTATTAAGTGGAAGTTCGAGCTGAGTTCTTCGCTGGCACAGGTTGGATTTAAGAGAGCTGTATAGGGGATCAACTCCCATATATTATGATTGATATTACTGGGTCTGTGAGTGCTCCAAATTGCCTTTTTGATGTTATGATGTGAAATTATTGCTGATGTTGCATTTCACTCTACAGGGTGCATTAGTTTTAGATAGTTATAGAGATTATGATTAAAATTGATATTTTACTCTCTGAGTCAAATGCTCACTCCTGTTCAATATTTTTTCAGGCCACAGGAGGAGACATTTTTCAGAATAACCTGTCCATTTCCTCTCAGGTTATGAAAAGATTACTTAATTGTATTATTATTCTCCAAATTTGTAATTTAGGATTCCGCATATACTAGTAGTAGCATTAATTCTGTCAGAGACTGCATAAATTTAAGTTTTCGTATTAATAAAATGAAAATTTTTATGAGTTTTAAATAATTTGTAAATGATGTAACAGGGTTGAGCTGGGCTCCCCTAATTTTAGTTTCTGATAATTACTGGGCTAAGTTGGCCCGAAATAAAATTATAACAGTTTAATTTAAATTATTTCATATGCATATTGGGCCTACTCATGGGTTGAGGAATAGTTAGGCTTACACGAGCCTCGGGGGCTTTAGACTGACCCAGGTCCTAGTGCCGGTCCGGCCCGGCCCATAGATTGGGTCGTGACAGATATAATTAATTGAATTAAGCTTTTAATAATTTTATGTTAACTTAAAATATTCTACCGCTGATTTTAAAATTTGAATTAAATCATGATAGTTAATAATAAATAAAATATTTAAAATAATTCTAATTAATTAATTAATTAATTGATAAATCATTATTTAATTTTTAAAATTTTTAAAAAAATTAATATATCATTACCTATAAATCACTGGAATAAAATTTTTAAATTCTTAACTTTTAAAACCGATAGACGGTGAAATGACTTGGGAACATAATTCGCTTCTTTTTGACTAGTTATATAACATTTGTACTCTTCTCTGATCTATTAGTTCTCCTGTAGTTTCTTGATTCTCTTATAATCTTACAAAATGATTTACATCCATACTCTAATTTCTTGATTTCTTCTCAGAGTCTTACAAAAAGACCTATACTTCTACTCTAATTTATTGATTCCTTCTTAGAGTCTCTTAATAGGATTGTAAAGTATATAGATGTGGGTGATGGATCTTTATATGAAAATGTGTTATCAACATGCATGATTAAAATTTTAAAATATAATCAATGAAAGTGGTATTAAAATTATTATTTTAAGATTGTAATTCTTTAATTTAAATTTCAATGAAAATCAATTAACAAAATTAATAATTGAAGTTAATATTTTTTTATGATAATTTATTGAAAATGTTAAGCAAAGAGATCTTTGTTATTTGCTTCTTAATTTGATTTGATGATCTTTCTTTCTTTTTAATCAGAGGTTCACCACAATCTTCTGCTCTAATTTCTTAATTCTCTCTTGATTCATTTCTTAGTATGGGCGGTGAATTTTTATATGAGATAATTTAAAAAAAAAAAATACTTGAATTTTCTTTCATGATGAGGACAACTTTTGCAGTACCAAATTAAAAAAAAAAAAAACTATAAGAATAATATATAAAATTTCGAATTTCATTTCAAAAATAATAAATAAATAAATAAACACAAAAACATTCAAAGAATATTATGAATTTCTGCTTTATTTACAAAAGTGAATTTTAATTATCCTTCATTTATGATTCCCTTCTTCATCCTCGTTATTCCTATGTAGCTTCCTCGTTATTCCTTTGTAGCTTCCAAGAATTTTCTTTTTGTTTTTTTTTTTTTTTTGAATTCTAGACTTTTGAAGGCCCTCCTAACCCACAATGTGCTTTTTCTTTTAGAGAATAAAACTATCATTGAAAAAACTGAGGAGACAGATCATGGTCCACAAAACCCATAATGGGAGGAGGCACCTCTTCCATCCAAACCCACAATTTGCTTTTTTGATTTCATGATCTTTTGTTTCTTTCTTTTTCTTTTTGACCAGAGGTGCAACATTCCTTCTTGGAGTACTCCTGCTAATTGCTAAAGGATTGTATAGTGAACTGCGCGGGTGATGGATCTTTTTACACCAAATTGTGTCATCAATGCAATTAAAATTTTAAAATACACCACCATTAAATAATTACATGAATAGAGATATAAATTAATTAATTGATTAACTGAGATAGCTCGTATGTGTAGGGAACTCTTGACCTGAAAGAATATTGAGATATAAATTAATTAAGATTTTGAATGGGATATAGTGTCAAACTCGAGTGTATTCTTTTATAAGACCTATTAACTCAAGTGTTTAGAGCTTCCCTACCTTTATCATTATCTTTTAGTTCTCCTAATTTAATTAATTAAAATAGACATTATCTAAAAAACTAATTAAATAAATGCATAGTCTAAATAAATTAATTTAAACACGAAAAATTAACATCATGGTAGCATTTAAGCTTTCAAATGGCACAAACAGTTTTCTACACAAAGCGCGGCTGGTAAAATTTTCACTAGTATCAGCAACTCTAAAGCTAAGGAAAACATCATGTGTTGTTTTAGAGGGGATGATAGAAGATGACGTACAAGCCATCTGATAAGTATGTTGATCTGTTTCATTCGGTAGAAAAGAAACGTTAAATCTATATGAATTTTCCTTACCATGCAGATGAATTCATGCTTCTTTTAATGCATATGCTTCTTCTAAACCAACTCTGCTTCTTTTATTGACTTAACTTACAGCTCCGCAGGTCTTTTGTCAATTAGTCTATTCCACGAAAAAGAGTCCTAATTATTAGTCATCAAAGTCAGCTAAAATTTAGACTCTCTTGTTGCAAAAAATTGCAGGCTCAATTCTTTTAATTGTCAATGTATTACTACGGTGCTCTATTTGAGAAATTATTGATAAAATCACAGTAATGCTCTGTTCCACTTTTCAGTTACAAGGGAACTTTGTTATTCAGAGCTCCTGCATTGTTCAATTAGAAGATTAACCAATCTCAACAGGCTAACACTAATTGACTAATGAATTGCAAAGAGAAGTGATATTAATGCAAAAATCAATTTTAGTTTCAACTTTCAAGATCAGCGTAAATGCAAACACTTTTGACTACTATTGCTCTTTGTTATTAATTTTCATACAAATTCATTGAAACCATTTCACATGCAGTAATTGTCTGAAGTGAGTTGCAGTCAGGATAATAATAATAATTCATAGAAAATATACATACACGTATTTCATGATCCATGCAAGAAATTGTATATGAAAGTGAATATAAAGAATTTTAGAATTATTTCCCTCAAACAATAATATCTATATTGATAAATATACAAACATGGCTAACGGTAATACTATATCATGCAGAGCATTCGTATAAATTACGGGGTTTATCATAGAATGGTGGAAGCTAGAGGACCTAGAGAGTACTGAAAAGCTTTTATATGTGAATAACGTCAATAAATTAGAAGATCAGAAGTATATTAAAGTTGTTTCTTTTTGTCACTTTGCTATGATATGAAGATACTAATTTAGTAACAGGTGTGTCGGATACACTGGAAAGCAGAGCTCCTATACACACACATCCCTGGATATGAATATACAAATTAAAATTTCATAATAATTTTTGTTCAAAATTCATTCAAACTATTGTATCCAGGCACATATAAGTGAATCATCAAAGATAAAAATGCAGCCAAAATTTCGAGGTATTGTAGAAGTTTTTGATATACCCACCAAGAAAGCAAATCACGTTTGACACGAAAATTTCGCTACGTGCATGTATAATGCCAAAATTTTGGTGGTTTGATATTCAATGAGCAGCTCGTTCACTTGAATATATGTAATGAATATGCAAATTGAATACTTTGCAAACTAAGATCATAGGTTCAAATCACAAAATGTTGAATTATGTACTTCAGAAAAATGTCAACATGACTCACATCCAAACATAGCCTTACAATTTATAAAGCTAGTTTCGTATCTTATCTATACTTGACGCAACGTGTGGCTAATGCCATTGAAAGCACCACCTAAGAACAAATAACAGAAGACATGGTAAGAATTCAATGATTGTAATATTTATTAGTGACAAAAACAAGGGGAATTGGGGGGTTGACTTACAATCACTTTGGTGCAAGTGTTCACTTTACTCTTTTAGGGTGTGGTTGTTCTTCTTCCTCATAATCAGATTTTCCATCTGCAATGATGGTAATGCAATCCAAGGGGAAGGAGTTTTCCCTGCTTCTCTTCTTGTTGGCGTCGGTTTCCATCACTTGTAGGAACTCGGGCCTGGTTGCTCCATATCGTGATGAGAACTTGCTTTGTTTTATGCTTGCATTGCATTTGTGCAGCACATCTTTGGAATACAATAGTTGGATCCCACACATTTTCACCTTCAACTGAGAATATTTGAATTCTGATTTGAACACAACTGACGCTTCCATGACATTGCAACAACTTTGCATGAGCCTATGATTTAGATTACAAAAATAACTTGGCTTGTAGTAGAAAAGAAACAGGTGGTCTGATTCAAAGACCACCTCAAAAAGGTTGAGTGAAGACAAAAACCTGCCAGACCTTTCATTGTCATATGTTTCTCTCATAGGAATTTTGAAACGGCATTCACATGCAAAGTAGAAACAATCACCTTCCTTGGGAACAACAGGAACCTCAAAATCTAGAACAACACAAAAAGCAAAACCCAAGAACAAAGAATTAAAGCAACATTGAGGGAACAGAACATCCATTGAAGATCCTGGGCTTTGATAGTTGAAGCACTCTGGAATTTCACTTCCGGGTAGACCAACAATTACATGAGCATCTGTCTGTCCGTGTGTTAAAGAGGGATAAAAAATAAAAAATAAAAAAATAAAAAAAAGAAAAGAAATTAAAAGAAATATTTGGTGCAAAAGTAAAATTAGAAAGAGGAAAAAGAGAGGAAAGGAGAGGCTTACATAGCTCGTAATGCTTATTTCTTTCATTCTCAGTAGTGCATCTACCATAATGTCACCACGTGCATTCTGATCCCAATTTACGCTATTACAATAGTTGTACACATTATATGACCCGCTGAGTTCTTCACATTCTGCAATGGGGACAATGTATGATCCTGCAGTGTCCATTAGTGTACAATTTAACGGCAATGCATGGAGTCTCTTGTGGTACATTACAATAGTCGATCTTCTACCATTCAATCTCTTAATGAGGATTTCTATAAGTACAGTGCCATCAAGATATGACAACGTTAAATGGGAAAAATCATGTAGAGGCCGCAATTTTGCAAGTTTTGAGCACCCACTAAGAACAAGTCTGTGAAGGCATTCTGCAGCGTAAATGTCAATGGGGATTTCTACAAGTGCAGTGCCATCAACATATAGCTCTCTTAAAGAGCACAAACCATATAAAGGAGGCAACTTCCCAAGTTTTGAGCACCCACTAAGAATAAGCATTTGAAGGAATTTCATGTCACAAATGCAGCTTGGAAGGTTCTTGAGACTTTCACATCCCTTCATATTCAACACAACAAGAGAAGAAAATGATCTTATTGATGAGGGCAATTCTTCTATTGCAGTCTTGTTTAGCAGTAATACTTTTAAATCTCCTATAATCTCTGGTAACTTGGTGAGATTCGAGCAACCACTGAGATCAAGTGCATCAACATTTTTCAAATGAAAACTACTAGGAAGACTTAAAAGGTTTTCGCAATTCCTCAACTTTAAAATATAAATATCTTCCAGAAATGGAACAGATGAGGGCAGCCCTTCCAATCCACAATCCTCCAGTTCCAACTCTTCTATGCCAATTGGAATCTCAGGAAGCATCTTCAAATTTGAGCAATAAGAGAGTGAAAGCTCTTTAAGAGATTTCAACTGGACAAGGTTTGGAAGACTCCTCAGCTTCTTGCACCCTTGTAGATCAAGACAAACAAGTTTTTGCAGGCATTGAATCGACATAGGAATCTCAAGCAAACTCTCACATCCCTGCAGACTTATCCACTCCAGCTCAGTTGCTGAAGAGAGATTTGGGAGCCTCCTCAGGTGCACGGATTCAGAAAGATTGAGCCGTTTTAATTGTTGAGGACACTGCACGTTGACAACACTAAACATTTTTTTTTTCAAAGAAAACAAAATCGATAAATTCTTGAAAAATAAAACATGTACAGGATTTTGATTTTAGTTAAAGTCATAGTACATTTTTAATATTTCAGTTTGGTCCTAATAATTATTTTCCCTTTTATCCACACCATTTTATAATTATACTACTAATATATGTACTAAATTATTATATGCCACTATAGTCTATTTCAAATCATCCTTTAACACAACAAAAATAATATGAAAATCAAATAACAAGTAATAATGTATATACTATAAAAATCATAATATATATATATATATATATATATATATATATATATATATATATATATATTTATATTTATATTTATATTAATGCATACCTTATGTCTGTTCAAATTTGCTGCCTTGCACGTTGATTTCAACAAGGTTCTCCATTAAAAAATTAGATGGTAAAGATTTGTAAGGGTATTCATCCCAATGAAGTAAACTCAACTTATTGGAGAGATGCAGAAGATGACTTGGTTCACTAGATTCAGATGTAGAGCCTATAATTTTGTTTTCTGACCAATTCTGAGGCCTATAACATTTGAGCAATCTTAAGTTATGCATCTGTGGAAAGGCTACATGACCCAAGTGTATCTTTCCTAATTCAGACATGTCCAAGAAAATGCCTTCAACTTTTTTCATTCCCTGACAATCAAGAGCAAATAATTAATATATGGCAATGAGCAAATTAATGTTATCAAAAAATGATACAATTATCTAAATATTTACTGAAAATAATGTTATAAGATAATTGATATGGGAAAAAATGGATTTGACTCTTTGGTTTTAGACATGTCTTCAATTGCTTTAATTCTACAAAAATAAAGAATACAATGGAATATTAGAACTTATATATTAATAGCTGCATTATAGATATCTTGAGATTTAAACATGCCTTCAATTACTTAATGAAGTTAGATTTTTCTTTTAAATGATATCATCTTGGCTAACATTAAAAAACTTCATGTCTTACCATTTTAGTTGACAACATATGAAAGATGTCTTTGGAATTCCACAATCTTCTACCTTTACGCCGAGCAATGTTTTGACCCATTTCCTGTATCAAATCATGCATCTCTAATATGTCATCCACAATAGTTATGAGGCATTTATCCAGTAGTCGAAGTATTCCCCAGCTAGCAGGAAAACCACAGCCATTTAGTATGTCTTCTACCCAATTTCTTTCATTTCCCTTGAAGAAACATGCAATATCGAGAAATATATCCTTTTCCACTGGATCTAGCTCATCATAACTGATTTTTAAGATTTTTTGAATATTGGAGTCAGGAAATTGATTTAATTTGCTCAATGCACTTTTCCATTCTGCTGGAAACCTTCCACATAGATGGGAACCCAACACATGAAGAGCCAATGGAAGACCTTTGGTATAATCTACCACCCTTTCTGACAACTCCATAAAATCCTTCGGAGGATACTTTTGTTTGAAGGCTTTCAAACTAAATAGTTGACAAGCTTCACTATGCCTTAGTCCCTCAACCTTGTATATTTCATCAACCTTACCATTAAGCACTTCTTTATCTCTACTAGTTATAATGACTCTACTTCCTGGGCCAAACCATCCATGATTTCCAACTAAAGCAGTTAATTGATCTGAATCATTGACATCATCAAGAACAACAACAACCCTCTTTCTTCTGAGCCTCTCCATAGCAAAAGTGGGAATTACATGGAGCATTTCTATGCTTAGATTTTCATCTTGTAAAAGTTCAGAAAAAAGACATTTTCTTAAATGAACCAATTCGTGCTTTTTTGATTTCTCCCTAATATTTCTTAAAAAGCAAAAATCATCAAATTGATCAAATATTTGACAAATAAGAGCTTCAGCAATGGTTGTCTTGCCTATACCACCCATTCCCCAAATTCCAACAAAACGAACATCAACCGCCCCAATGCTTAACAATGATAGAATTTGCTCAATGTGTGAATCAATCCCTACCAAATCAGTGGAAGTGCTAAAGAAGATAGGATACAATTTCTTTGCAATTTGGTTGACAATTCTTTCACTTAATTCTGATTCAAGCCTAAAAAATATATAATGAAAATAAAGAATAATGAGCAAAGATAACTAAAATAAACAAATAATTATAAAATATTTATTTTCACTCCTCAAAAAGAATGGTTTATATTTATTAGGGATATAAAACTATTTTTGAGGTCCTCAAATGCAAGTTTGTGCTTTTAAATTAATTGATTTTTTGATATGACATTTTTCCCTTAGTCATGGACAGGTAGACAAGATCAATGTCAATTACAGCATGAGAATGTATAAACCCATAAAATATCTCATTCATCATCTTTGAAGTAAAAAATATTGCAAACATTTTATAGTTGAAACACTATATAAGGTTATTCTATTAGTAGGTCCCTTTCCTTCTCCTTTATTGGCTTCCTTTGGAAAAAAATCATTTGCAAGAAAAAAATTCAAATGATTCTCCCTTTTGGCATGATTTTTATTTCTTTTAAATAAATTCCTTTTTAAGTTAAAAAAAAAAATTAAATTCTTTCAAGTTTCTTAACTTGAGGATTGAAAAAAAAATTCTAACTGAATTGAATTCTTGCAAAAATCTAGTTTCCAAACAGGCTGATTTTGTTTTGTTCTCAATGTACAGTGGGTGGGAGAATTCTGTAGGAAAATTTTCTTTTCTTAAGATTAATTACTTGATAGAAATGGAAACATCAGCAAGTAAACTAAAAAAGAAATTGTAAACATGTAAAAATAATTATATATATATACGCAAGAATTTAGTGGTATGAGCACGAAATTTGCAAATTAAATTCGTATACTTGGAAACGTGATGTACACAGGCATGCATATATATATATATATATATAGAGAGAGAGAGAGAGAGAGAGAGAGAGAGAGAGACCTATAATTGCTTGAATCCCATCCAGATAGATTGGCTGCTTCAGTCAGAGCAGTGCTCCACCTCTCCACCCTGTCTATGCTCTCCTTGAATTGCTGTTTAACTTTCCCAAATGCTTCTCCAAGTTTTCCAGTTTGCTTTCTAACGTCAGAAGGATCTACATGGTAGAAAACGGGCAAAACCTTTCGCCCCATTGTTTTCATGCATTCCATTATCTTGACGAGTTCGTCCAGGCACCAGTGAGAGGAAGCATAATTTTCCGAGAAAATTATTACATAAATCTTGGATTCTTCAATCGCTTTGAGAAGGGTTTCTTTGATTTCTTCTCCTCTATCAAGACTATTATCATCAATGAATGTTGTGATATGTTTCCGACACAACGCAGCATAAATATGACTGGTAAAATTTGAGCGAGTATCACTGCCTCTAAAACTAAGGAAAACATCATAGGTGATTTTAGAGGGGATGATGGAAGATGAAGTAGAAGCCATTTTGAAAAGTACCAAAGAAATTAATGGACAAAGAGACGATCAGTGTGTAAGACGAGAAATATGAATGCAGATCAGGCAGGTGGAACTCTTCCTTGAGATCAAAATCTGTGCGAGGAGTTCAGAAGATGAACTCTTAACCTTAATCTTGAAAGAAGTTTCTTGGAAAGGTATTGAGCAGGCAGAGGAAGTTGGTGTATTACTCCGTTGTTGTATTGGACTAGCCAGTGAAAAGAATGGAGATCTCAAAAAATCAGTTTTTCAAACTCTAAAATAAATAAATTAAATTTTTTATATTTAAAATAATTGTTTAGAAAAAAACAAAACAAAAAAAGAAACTGTTTTTATTTTCAATTTCAATATCAAACAAACATCATTGGTCAATCAAATTAAATATAATTAATTTGGAGTTTTCTTAATTTTACAATTTTATATGTTAACAGTGAATAATTTGGAAGCCTAGGTGTGGATTGGATTGGATTGGGCTCTGGTTTTTGGAGAGAGTTGTTGGGCTTCGTAGGGAAAGAGGAATAAAGTTATTTTTTGAGATCAAAGGGGAAGTGCGAGGAGCTGGTGGACTTTGTTTGGAGTAAAGCTTATGTTTTTTCGGCTTATGCTTTGAAAGGTAGCTTTTGGGCTTACATCGAGGGGTGGCATTATCCGAAATGATTTGGGTATTTGGGTGTGTGGATTCATGTTGAATTTAGGCATTTACTCTATTACGATGGCTGAGGCTTCGGCTCTGCTGGAAGGTCTGGTGATTGCTTGGGACAAGGGTAATCGAAAGATCATTGTGGAATGTGATAATAAGAGTGTGGTTCATTTTGCGCTGGGTTTGAGGGAACCTCCTGGGCATGTGAAAACTCTGATAGGAAGGATTAAAGGCTTATCAAGGCGGGATTGGGAGGTTAAGGTTATGCATATGCTAACAGGGCGTTGCCCTTTTTGTGGGAAGCATGTTTTGCAGGGACCTACACCATAGATGTTGGGAAGGCTTTTGCGTGAATAGGTTGGTACGGCTTATGCCCGTATTCGTTCTTTGTAGTGTAGCGTATTATCCTCTTTTCTTGCCAAAAAAACAAAAAGTGAATAATTTAAGGTTGGTGCCTCTGTTTAGCAGAAAAAATTTTTTTTCATATTTTTTAAAGTTTAAAGCACTTGAGAAAATATATAAATGAAAAATATTTTTTAATTAAAGAGAAAACTAAATTATTTAAAAATATATATTTTTAAAATTTTAATAATTTTATTAAAATATAAAAATACATATAATATAAATACATACTATTAATTTAATATTTTCATGAAATAAACAAAGGCTTAAATCTCTAAAATTTAACAAAATATACAATCTCCCTCCTCTTTTAAGAGTTGTTGATTGAATCTTTAATGATCAATTCCATTAACGAAACAGTGACTAAATTAAGCTCAATTAGTCATTGATCAATAAGGAAGAGTCAAGTCAAATACTAAATATCATTTGAAATTCTCAAATTGCTATTAATATGCCCATATAAAGAGACGCTCATATCTAACGACTGATAGTCCAGTTACCAGGGAAGCAAGTAGCTTTGTGGAGAATAGAAGACAGATCTACTTCAGCTCGAGAGGTAATCAATGAACCACTTCGTGGAGGCTGAATTTCTCTATTACTTACAGCTTTCTACACTTATTTCAATTATATTTTTTTTTTATTTGCTAATTTTATATGAAAGGTTATTGATAAATACATGCAGCAGGCGTCGCTTGGTGTTCCTTGTTGAAAACAAGCTGATGATCATTTCAGTAAAGGAAGTATATCAATAGGCATTGACAAGGCTGAAAACTATTGCAGTGAAGTAAAAGAAAACCCATAATTAATGACCTCAACAAAAGTGCTTACAGGATTTGACGCAGTAAAATGTATGTGTACCTCCCATTTCAAATGTTAACTTGAAATAAACCTTCATATTACATGGTACTTGGAAGAAATTATCTTCTCCATGCAGACTCTTACATAGTTTTTCTTTTTTCCACTTTTGTAACCTAAAACTTCCAGGAGGAGAAAAGATATAGTATAATCTTAGCAAAACAAAGGATGATGCTGTGCTTAAACAAATCAAGGGGCAAGCCTAAGTGGGTCACGAGGGAAAAGCGATGTTTTGCGAATGTTATTCAGACCACAGAATAACATTACCACACGCTCTAACCCCACTCCGAACCCGCCATGTGGAGGTGCACCATACCTGTAAACAGAGCAACCATAGGATTATTTTGTTTGTGTATAGAAAAATTCTTTTCCCGTGCCATACACCCAAAAACATAGAAGAAAGCTAAAGCACAACAACAGCATGAATAATGGAGATGTAATGCATAGCCCAAGAGCTGATATCACTAGATCAAGAATTCTTAGCATTCATCAGGTACCAAGATGGTAGGTAATTCAAAATCAAACCTCACCATTTCATGATACACACTCTTGTTTCAGATTCACTCCGTATTTAAGTCGCTCAATTTTTTTTTTAGCCATTCAATTCATCATACAATTTGATTTCATCATTTTTTTCCCCTTGTTAAAAACATCATTTTTTCCCCGTTGTTAACAAAAATTAACCAAACATATTGAGTTAACAGCACCATCAGTGCTTGTCATGTCATTTCTGAAATGGCTTATAACAGCACCATCATAACATACAATCATAAATCCAAGCAAGCAACTTCTGCTAGATGTCATGGAATTGTTACAAGATTGCTACCTGGAGGTCCATATTGGCCTTCTCCACATTCGAGCTTATGTATATTTTTATATTCCTATCAAGGGAGTGTGATTTGCCAGTGCCACAATGAAGTGTGTTGGGTGAAAATAAAATCAACGACATACAGAAGCAAGTTAGTGCAACATGATGCAAAATGAGTATGAGCTAGGAACTGGATGAACTTTAGCATGCATGTTATGCTTTATGATCAATTCAAAAAAGTATCAAGCAGATAAGCACCACTGTAAACATAGTACTGGGGGATTACTAGCTTATACTTCTAATTCCATTGAAATAATGACATTAGAATTACTTGGTTTTAGTGAATTTCAAATTTCATGAAGTCAAATTAGATTTTTGCAAGCCAAAGATTTTTTTGAAGTTTATGGACAAACAAAAACAAAATTAATCTAACGAAGTCCATTTGGTAGTTTAGCCACTGGAATACTAATGTGGACATCAAGCCCCCTTATTTTTTCTAAAACTTATGCTGAAAAATAATTCCAATTGGACATGCATAAAGAACTAATTGAACCAAATGACAAATCCATCCAACCAATAACAGCTGCAATACACATGAATCTCTATGCCCGTAATTTCTCTTCCCAGTTCCCATATCAGCATGTATTTCAAAGAAAAGAGAGCCCAGACATCCATGTCAGCTTTCTGACAATATTGAGTGGCTAAAAGCACTTTATTAGAAAAATGGTATTAGTTTAATGCACTTAATTACCAAAGATTTAAAGCTTAAGCAATAAATAAAAATTAAAGCATTTCTATTCTTTTTGTCACTTATAAATTTTAAAATCATTTTTATATCACCTATATCTGTGAACAGCCCACTGACCAATCAAACTTTTCAAAGATTTAATATTGTGGAAACAAACTGATTGATAGGCCTATCATCTAACAAGATGACACAAGCAGCACAACAGATCTGAGGTAATTGAGGGAAAAATATGGAAAAAAAGAGTACCTGAAAGAATCAATGTACGTTGTTATTGTATTGACATCAATGCCACATGCCTTTGCACGTTCTTCCAGCAACTCAGGTACATGGACACGTTGAGCTCCGGAAATTATTTCCTCACCTGAAGGTTGATGAACAAATGAATACAATCCAGTCAAACAACTAATAAGACGTATCATTATCTGCTTTCCAAGCATATTAATTACTCGCATGCAAATACAAAATCAAGTATCAGAACTGAAAAACACAAGTATGCATCACCAATAGATCACTCCATTAACATAGCATGTAATTATGTGTATGTGAAAAGGTCTTGCAAAATAAAACGTACATTTATATTTTGATTTAGGAAAAGTACAAAAAAAGTAGCTTGTAGTTTGGGCCATTTTCAAAAGGATCATGTACTTTCAGTTTTGACAAGCTAATGTCCTGCGGTTAAGTCCGTTAGCTAAGAATGTCCAAACACTCTAACACCATTAATAGCTGGTGACATGGCAAGCAGAAAAATAATTCCATGTCAGTAGTCATTAATGGTGTTAGGATATTTGTACCTTCTTCACTAATGGACTTAACCATAGGATACCATTTTGTCAAATCAAAACTACAGGACCCTACTTGAAAATAGCCCAAACCACATAGTACTTTTTTGTATTTTGCCCATTTATTTACACGTCCCAAGATACCAGATGCAGGACAAAAACTACAAATGCAAATGGAGCAGTGGCACTGAAAAAGACCTTTCTCCCCTACCTCGAATAAAGACATCAAACGAATTACTATATTTTGCATCATCATAGCATGGCATGGTGTAGAATGGCCTAACAGCCAAAGGATAGCGATGAAGAATGTAGAATTCAGTCCCATACCTGTAATCAGAAGCAAATATTTGTTCACTCATTAGCACTAAAAAAAACAGAGAACAATATTTAGGGCAGTTTGCCACTATGAAAAATCACAAAACATTGGATTACTTCTCTAAAACTAGCTGGCCTAATTTTTTCTCTGACTCTGTATTCAAGTCCCCATAAGGATCGACTTCCACTCCTGCTTCCTGTAAAAACAAGTCACGGCTATAAAACTTGAATTTTCCAATCAGCAGCAAGTCATATATATGCAGTGGTGCTCTAAGAAAGTATAAGCACCATATGCTTTTAAACATCAACTATTTTACATCGTCACGTGTTTTTCTTCTAGTCAGTGCACTATTACTACCAAAATAAATTTCAAAACACAAGTCAAGGTACTCCAAAAAACAAAGAACAAAGACGGACAATATCCCTTATCTCTTAGTATCCACACAATGGAAAATTAATTGCAGGTAAAGCATCTCAAATCCATCTGACTATAGAAGACTAACTACATTTGTTGCATGAACTTATCCCACCAAACTGATCATCACAGCCAAACTTAATGTTCAATTGGCATTTAGCGCATAAAGATGGGTTAATAAATTTCTACATTAACTGACACTACACACATAAAAATCACCAAAAGAAAGTACAGACTACAGAGTATAGAGTAAGGAAGCAAAAATGTCCAATAAGGTAAATGATAGATGTGTTGAAAATACGAAAATTTTAATCACAGCCAATAAATAATTATATGACAATTCACAAATGTCAAAAACCCTACAAGAATAAAAACTTTCAAATCTAAAGAACTCAAAATGATGTACATCTCACAAGTGAATCTGAGGAACTAGATAATGTAAATATTCATGCCGAAATAGCCAAATAGGTGATGAAAATATTCAAATCAGATAGTTATGCAGCATATTTTTTCCAGAATCAGAGTGGTAAGAACTAAGAAGACATGCCAGCTATTACTTCCCACATTCCTTTCTCTTGAGAAATCAATTCTTTTCTCCAGCATTCTAACACTTGTTAAACATCTACCATCTTAATACATTTTGTTTATTATAATGGTGATATGATATATTATTTAAAAATATTAGCTCACCAATAACACAAGTAAATACACCCATGGATACATGGATAAGTTATAACTCCAGATACAGTTACCTTGAGCATTTGAACCCCTTCTTCAAATCTTAGCCGTAGAGTCTTTCGCAGGTACTGCATATTGAGAAAATTGCAACAATCAGATTTATGGTGAAGGATTTTAAACCTATGTGAAGTCAATGTTCAAAAATTGCATCAATTAATTTTTTCCAAAGGGAGATCTAAACTGATATGCAACTGTATGAGTTAATGCTCATAAATTGCATTTGTTTACACTGCTCAAAAATACTACAATTAACAAACAAATACTCTGGAGAAAGCCATGATGGTAGTTTTGAAAGTTGGTACAAATGATGACCTTCAGAGGTTCAAAAGGATATTGCCTCCGAACAGCATCAAGTTCCTTCTTGCACTTCTCATTCAAATGGTCAAACATTGTGACAAATAATCGATCAACAATATCCATTACCTGCAAAAGGGGACCCAAAAAAAAAAAAAGAAAAGAAAAGAAGAAGAAGAACCCCTCAATTTTACGGAAAAACATTCAGTTCAAAAGCTCATGACAAGCAAACAAAACAACCAAATCCTACCTCAGAATAGTGTTTTTTAATCTCCATTTCAACATCAAGACCAACAAATTCGCATAGATGCCTATGAGTGTAAGAGTCCTCTGCTCTGAAAACAGGACCAACCTCAAAAACACGCTCTTTATCACCGCAAATGGCCATTTGCTTGTGAAGCTGAGGTGACTGTGCCAAGCATGCAGGTTGCCCTTTGTAGTCCAGCTTAAATACAGCAGAACCACCTTCACTGGTTCCTGCTATTAATTTTGGAGTGTGGATTTCTTCAAAGCCTTCTGATTGTAAAAACTTCCTAAATATCTGCACATTGACACAACACATTTCAGATCGATGTTTTGTGAGAATAAATGCCAAAAATTGACAACAAATCCACAAAAATGCATTTTCATGAGAGAGAGAGTTTTGGAAGGTTATATAGAGTTAATACATCACCGACAACTAGATTACATAAATTTTGGGACAAAATATCAGCTCTCTTACATAACTGCCAAACCATTTTTTTTTTAACAGAAACTAAATTTGATGACCTAATTTTAAATAAAACAACAAAAAAAGCTCCAACAGAGTAAGATGCACATAAAAGATAACAATATCTTCATTTTTCTATTGTTCAGAGAAAAAATATATATATAAAGAGCTACACGACAAGCAGAATCCCGTATTCAACCATTTGACTGATATCAATTAAAAAGATGATTATATGCACTAAGGTAATTGCTAACTCATGATTTGTGTATTTACAAATAACAAAAAGCAAAGTACAAATTGGTATCAAGAAATCAGGATCTTGAATAAAGGACCCTTATGTGACATAATCACCCACACAGCATTTAGATGTTTATTCAACTTCAGTTTATCTTAAAGGCAACCAAATTTAGAAACCTATTTTGCAACACCAACCAATTCATTTTCCAAGTTTCCAGTCGACCAACGGAAAGAATGAAATGATTAAACCTTTAAGTTATTAAATGATGAAAAATTATAGCAGGCAATTACTGTGAAAGGATGGTTATGGCTAGCTGAAGCAAAACTGCTGTTGATTGTTCAAAACATCCAGCCTCGCCAGCTTCTGTTATTACTAAAAACCAGTTATTTTTCTTAGGTTTTGAACCGTTTTAAGAAAACAAACAGCTTTAAACAGGCCTAAGAAAGATAATACAACTCCAAGGGTTCTCTTAGTCTCTCTTTCTAGTGTAACCAACAACAAATTCTGCATGGAATAATTCAAAAGCATACTCATATATTTCCAGGAAAAAAGTTTTTAATCCAAAATTATCTAACTTATAAATCAAATATGCAATGGTAAGTGTGGGCAACATTAGCATCAAAAGAGAAAAAAACTAGATAGAGAGTGAGAAGAAAGAAAGAAAGAAGAATCTCACACTGCCAACTTCATGCTGAATATGGAAAATTCCTTGGTTAGCAGGTGTTCGCATGTCCAGAACTCTATAATTCAGACGTGTATCCTGGTTAACACGAACAAGTTGTTCTCCAGCCTGTAGTATTAAAATAAACCCATTAATATATATACAACATACCCTCTAGGCCATTCAAATTTTAAATCAAGTTGTAGGAGTTGGCATTTTTCTCTATGTGACTCTGTCTAACAATGTAAAGAGTGAAATCAAAAATATTTTTCTCATTTTTATTTAAGAATAAACAGAGAGATGAAAGCAGCAATGCAATCTGCACCTGCAAAGCTTCCTCAATTTCTTTCTCACTTCTAGCTGCATCCTCAATATTAATGGGTAGAGTTGGCATAGCTTTGCTAATACAATGGAGTTTCCTGACTTGGACTTCAACCTGTAAGAAACAAAATAACAGTTCCCACAAACGCATCAACATTCCAGAAGCAATTCGCAAGATAATGAATATCAGTAACTAATGATAAGTTTAAGGCCTCCCAGAATTTAATCCAGCTAAAAGGCTTTCTTTTATAGCATTTTACAGACTCTAGTACTCCCTTTTTCTTTCCTTCAAAAATCTTTACAGTATGCTTGAATAAATTCAGCCTCCAATGTCTATAACTAACTAATCTCTCTAGGCCTACAATTTTTTTTTTTTAATTATTGGCTCACAAAATAGCATGCATGAACAACCACCAATGCACTCATCTGTAAATACATAAACTTCCGAAACAAACAAAAACACAAGTATTTCATTCAGAAAATTGTTCAATTAAAATTGGTTATGAAACTCAATTATATGAATAACTAAAAACCAAGGTTTGGGGGGTGTGGGTTTAAGAGCGAGGGAGAGAGGGGGGAGGGAGGGAGAGGAGGGAAGAGCACGAGAAAAGCCAGAAAAGAAACCTGCTGTGTAGTGCCTTTGATAGGCACAGAAGGGACAGAAACCAAGCCTTGAACATCGATAATGGACTCACGGCTCAGCCCGGCTACAAACTTCACCATTTGCCGGCTAACCAAGTCAGGCTGAACAGTAACCACGCACTGCACAGTGAATCCTTTCTGTCTAACCACCACAAATGCCATATTCTTACCCACTGCACGAGTCGTCTGCGCCCGGCCCCTTATTAACACCTTATTATCCTTCAACCCCTCGCTTAAGTCCCCAACTCTAGTCCACTCGCTAAGATCCGTCTCCTCCTTCGATTGTAGCTCATACAGCGGCACATTACCATAATTGACAGCCAATGGATCTTCCTCCTCCCCAATGGCGAGCGATGCGGCGGCGGAGGCTAACGCAGCTTCCTGGCGGCGGCGTAACTTCTCTTGTTTAGCAGCCTCCTTCTTGGCCGCTTTCTTACTGACGGATTTGGATGATTCTTCGTCTACTTGCTCCATCGGAAAGGTAGCGTTGTTTGGTTTCGGTGGAATAGATACTGCGTGTGAGAAGGAAATGTGTGAGAAGGAAATGAGTCAATAAAGAAATTTCAGAGAAACCCTACTCTACTTAATCAGCCTTTTAATAAGTCTATGGGCGCCTGGCAACTCCGTTCATTTCATTCGGTTTTTTAACCAGTGAAATGAAAATAAAATTTTAAATGGATATATATATATATATATTATTTGCAAATGATTTCTTTAAACATGTTTTTTTTAATGAATACATTTTCTATTTAATATTAAATATGTAATTTTATTTTTAATTTAACTATTTTTTTAATCAAAATTTGTAAGTAGTGTGAATTTATCTGTAAATTATATTAATTTGTACATAATTTGTTACAAATATAATTATTTATAGCTTATGTATAATTTTGAAATTTTTAAATAAATTGAAATTTATAAATTGTTAGTATAAAATTAATTGTAAATTTTATTTTATGTAATTGGATTAAGTATAATGTATTGTATTTGTAAAGAAAATTTTGTTTATATTATTAAATGAATTGATAGGAAGAGAAAATAATTTTATAAATTTAATTATAAAATCATAAATTGAATAACGAATTTTAATAATTTATCTTTTAATCAAACTTTGATAAATTTGATTATTGAAATTTCAACGTTATTTCTTTTTATATGAGAAATTTAATAGTAAACTTGTTATTTCATGTCGGCATGTGACATGAAATGGTAAGCCGATCATAAATAAATACAATTATTAATTTTTTTATAACAAAAAGCCTATTTAATAGTTATAATTTTTTTGAGACTATTCATATATATTTATTTATTTATTATTACTTTGTCATTTTATAAAGATTATTCTATATTTTAGATTATTCTATATAAAATATGTAATAGTATATCACTACCTTTTTTATACATCATTTAAAGAAAAATGAAAATTTTGTTACATTTGTTTGCTAGAGATTTGAAAAATCCTAACTAGATTACATTCATTCATCCATCGATAATGTTGGCTAAAACTAGAGTTAATCAACTCCAAGAAACATTTTGATACCAATTGAAGAGTTTTTATGTTAGTTTTATGAAATCTTAGTTTTATAAAATCCGAAAATTAGGATTTTTGTAGAGTAAGAAGAAATGAAGAAAAAAGGCCTAGTATGACTAGTTCAGTAGCTAAAAATATATAACTCACTTAGCAAATCTGGTTCAAATCCCTACTTTTCTAATCCCCTGCTCCAAAAAAAGAGAGGAAAAAGAAAAAGAGAAAGAAAGAGATAAAAGAGGGATTTCCTTTTCATTAATGCAATTATTCAAGATTCAACTGATATCAAAAATTAATAGAGAATGCAGCTAATTAACTACATGTGCTTAATAGAAAATCTAATAAATTAATCACCTTCAACAAAATTTTAAAAATGAGAATATAAGAAATTGAGATGGTAAAAACATAATGCATGTTAAAATAATTAGAGTAAAAAAATGAAAATTTACAAAAAAAAAAAAAAGGTTATGTGGTCACACACATTTTTTAGGTAGAGGTCTAAGGTTAATTGTGTGATAAAATGTTACCTTAGAGTTACATGGCTTTGGCAAATGAAGGAATTTACATAGACACCATTTAAAAATGCTGACGTGGAAAAAAAATAATTTGTCTCAAAATAATCTAAAAGCATTCATCTCCCAAACAAAATGGCTTCCCTCACTGCTACCTCCCCCCACCCCACATGACTCACAAACTCAGAAAAAACAACTTCCCTCATCACTCTATTATGCTGCCTAACTGCACACCTTTCTATTAGCTCTGAGACAAGCTTTGGATCAATTCGTTCTATACCGAAGTTTAATGACTTTTCTTTTCTCTATTAGTTCTCATCGTTTTTTGCATGATAGTGCAAGAACTTTATGATTTCATTTTCACTAAAGTTCAATCACATATGATGGAAATTTATTTGGCTTATATTTATGTCAAATACACATGTAGGATGATATGGAAGTTGAGATGACAAAGCTAAAACTAGAGCTGAAGCACCATGGACATGTGAAGTATTATACGCAAAGAAACTCTCATAGCAAAACAAAAGGTACTGATTAGAAGAAGAAGAAGAAGTTATCAATTGTAAATGTCACACTCATATAGTCGATGGAGCTACATCAGTAGAGAAAGGAGGAAAAATGGAGATTGAAAGAGGCCAAAATTGCTGAGAAAGGTTATCAATTGTAAATGTTACACTTGTATAGGAATGGAGCGACATCGCTAGAGAAAAGAGGAAGAATGGAGACTGTAAGAGGACAAAATTGCTAAAGAAGTTGCACTTTTAGCTGTAGAGAAAGAGAAGGACAAGTGCAAGTGTTACATCCAAATGCCGCCCAAGGCAGGTTGCAATTTCAAAAAGAGTAAGGCAAAATAGCAATTTAGTTAAAAATAACGAATCAGTCAAAAGGTCAGTTCTCAAATTAAAACTAGTAGAAAAGATGGCTTTTATGCCCAGGTGAGAAGATTTGGTCTCATTATCCCAGCAAGACCAAATAAATTAAAGTGGAGAGTTGCAAAAACTCTGTATTAGCTAGCCATGGGATAAACAAAACATTAAAAAAGAAAGACCAATAATCAATTGTATGTTTGGCTTAGTGCTAATTATATAACGGAATATGTAGGTAGAAAACACTTAGCTTAATACAATATCGCAACATGGTACACCTCTTAGGCGTCATCCCAGAGTATGGGGTTTTAGTCTATGAATATATGGCTAATAGAAGCTTAGATGACCCCTTAGTTCTTCCTTGGCAATTGAGGTTCCAAATTGTTGCATACATTGCCATAGGTCTACTTTTCCTCCACGAGATGAAGCCAGAATCACTAGTGCACCATAACCTAACGCTAGGTAGGGGTGAGCATTCAGTTCAAAACCAACCAGATCGAACATAATTAAATTATGAAAACTGAATTACATATTTTAGAAATAGAACCAAACCGAAATGGATGAAAAACCGAATTGAACCGAACAGCTCTATTTCGTTTCGGTTCAGTTCAAACCGATTGGTTTTGATTTTTGATTGATTTTTTAATTTAGACTTGATTTTCAAGTTATTTGGTTTAATTTTAATTTTGGTTTGAACCTAATAACACTTAATCAATGAAATTAAACAATTTATATATATATATATATATATATATATATATATATAATTAAATATAATTTATAAATTTTTCACAAAAATAAATCAATTCAAAAATCAATTCGGTTTGATTTAGTTCAATTTGAATATATAAAATTACTATTCGATTCTATTCGGTTTAACCGATTTTTTTCTCTTCAAAATCGAACCGAACTGAAATTTGTATAATATAAAACCGAACCGAACTGATTGAATTTTTTTCGGTTTGAACCGAAATATGCTCATCCCTAACGCTAAGCAACATTTTGCTAATGGTAAAGCTGTATCTCCTAAGTAAAGACTAGATAAGGAGGAAGAAGAAATTAGTTTAGTAAATACCCCCAATTTGTTAGGTTATTACAATTTTGCCATCACCTTATATTTACAAAATTGCCACTTGATTGACTTTTATTCTTTTGACCATATGAACTTTTTTTAGTTTAATTCAATTTCTCTTATGTTATTTGTACAAGCTCCTTTATTTGCTAACGACGCGTAACCATAAAGTATCACTTTATCACAAACTTAATCTTAAGCTCTTATTTGAAAATGCATGTAACTATAGAGCATTTTTTTTTTATAATTTTTTCAAAAAAGTATTAGTGAGTAATTGAAGAGTTAAGAATTAAATAATGTAAATTGAAGAATTGAGAAAAAAAAAAAATTGAAGTTGAGAGGCAAGTGAATTTTGGTGAAAAAAAAAAGCATTATTTATAGGAAAATTAGATTTTAAAAAAATATATCTTCAAAATTTTTTTTTATTATTTTAAAGGGTAGTAGAGCTATACAGTATTCGATTTGAATTGAAAAACTGAATCAAATTAAGTCAATTCGGTTCAATTAGTTTAGTTTTTTGATCTAAACAGTTCGATTCGATTTAATATTTTAAATAAATTCAGTTTTTAGTTCGATTCGATTTTTTGCTAAAATACTTGAAGAAACCAAATCCACCAAAGTTTTCAACCTCTTATATGCCCGTTTGGCCATTTGTTATTTTCTCTCTCAGTTCCATTTTCTCTCACTCTTAGTCTTGCGACTCCCTCACTCAATCCTCAATCCCTTCTCCCTCCCTCACTTTCAACCTCATTCTCACATTACAAGAGAGCCAAAGCCAAACCAATTCTCTTAGTCTCAAGTCTCGATATCTATCTTAGCTATAAATCTCTCCATCCTTGGCTCTTCAGTCCTCGCCACTTCACTCCTCAGATTTGCCCCTCCTCAACGACGCAAGTACTCATAGTAAGTGATGGCTATTTTTGCTCCTTATTGACATTTACCTCCTATCTGCTATTGGGTTTCAAAAATTAGTATAATTGATATATTTATTTTGATGATTGTTGTATTGAGGTAGTTATATATTGCTAGGTTTTTCTTGTTTCTTGCCTAATTGAAAATTTGAGATATTTGTTTTATTAATTATTCATATTGTGGAATCTATACTACTCTATACTAATTGAGAATCTATGTGACAAAATTGTCATTTTTGAAATGTGTGCTCTACAAAACTCAATTTAGACATTACAGAGCTAAAAAGAAAGAGATATAGAACGCATCATTTTTGAAACTTCTATTAATTTATTCCTTTTGGTTGCGATTTATTCTTGGAAGTGTTAGCAAGAAAGAAATCACTTCGTAATGCTTGCTTTCATACTTTCATTAAATCCAAAGGCGGCATAAAATTCTTTATTTTTGATTTGGAGACTGAATGAAAACCAATGACCTAAACTAAGCCAAATTATTTTGGTTTGATTAGAATTGGTTTTTATCTGTACTTTGGTTCAACTCTTGAAATTTTTGTATTTCAATTTTGATTATTTCGATTCGGTTCAAAATCGAATCAATCTATTGCACACCCTTAAAAGATAGATCTTTCCTTTTATACCATTTAAAACTAAATAAAAATTAAAACATAAAAAAACTTGACCATTGGCCTTGCAAACCTTGCAAAAAACGTCTAGTAAGGGAAGGAAGAGCCACTCGGTGCTCCCTTCTTTTGTCTTTTTTTTTTATCATAAAATAAATTTTAGTACCCTATATTTTGGCCTTTTTAGCATTGAGGATATTTACTTTATTTTATTGCAATTAAGGAGAGGAATTTTAGCTTTATTTATATCGTAAGGATAAATTATTAACGGTGTTAAATGACGTTGACGTGATATGCTGATGTGACACCATATATGATGTGGCGATAATGTGACTTGTCGATGTGGTGCCCATGCATGACATGGCACATATTTGACATAAAGAGGTCAATACCATGTCATCAATTTTTATACTAACAATCATTTTGTCACATAAAAGTGGAAAAAAAAAGTAAAAGTGTATGCCTTAAATTGCGCAAAAAAATAAAGTTAAAACCCTCAATGCTAAAAGAGCGAAAATTTTGAAATTACATAACAAAATAAGGAGATAGAGAGAGAGAGAGAGAGAGAGAGAGATGCGGAGAATAGGTAGAGATAGATGGAGGGAAAGGCATAAAGAAAGAGAGAGATAATGAAAGACATGAAGAGAGAGAGAGCTCTCTCTCTCTCTCTCTCTCATCTATCTCTTTCCTTATTTTTTTTATGTATATTTAAAAGTGCAAAATTTTAGACATACGTAAAAAATAAAGAAAGAGAGAGAGAGAACTAGGGAAGAGAGAGAGAGCGAGAGAGAAAGACACACACACACACAAATAGGAAGAGAGAGAGAGGCATAGGGAAAAGAGAGATAGAGAGAGAAAGGGAAAACAATGAGAGAAAGAGGGAGAAGGAGAAATGAACAGAGAGACATAAGAGAGTCACTTTGTTTCTCTCTCCCTCTCTCTCTCTCTCCCCCTCTTTGTAACAATCCGAATTTTTAAATTATAAATAAAATAAAAAGAAAATATCATGTTATTAATATTATGAGATTTATTTGAATTGAATTTAAAATAAAGGAAGACAATTAAAATAATAATAATAATAATAATGATAATAAATAAAAATAAAAATATAAACAAAAATATATAAAGATAGTTATATTATATTGTGGGTTATAGTATTTTAATGTTAAATATTTTGAAAGTTTAATAATAATAATAATAATAATAATAATAATAATAAAGAGACAGCTTTAAAGCTGTCTGCGTGCCCCCCCCCCCCCACACACACACACTCTCTCTCTCTCTTTTTTTTTTTTTTTTTCCTTTGCTCTTTTCTAGTAATAACTTTCTCCTTCGATTATTGTTTTTAGTATTTTTAGTATCAAAATGTTCCTCTCTTCATGGATATTGTGTAGATACCAAGTTTGCATGGTATCATTTTCTAGTTTGTGCGAAGCAAGCTTCATAAGTTTTAGCCTATTTTAACTTATGGGCTAGATCTCTTTTAAACCGTAAATCCTACCAAAAATATGAGATCACCAACATGCTTCACTCGTCGAGGGCTTCGCAACGACACTAATTTAAAATTTTTTTAACACCAAAATTTCAGTAGGTCCCACGGACTTCGCAGTATTTTTTTGAGTTTCAAATGAGCTTATTTAATTTTGTAACAATTTTATTCTAACCCCTAGTATTGTGGGCTTTGCATAGATATCCTTATTTCATAGAAATTCGATAGTTGCTCGAGTATGTAAATTTCAGGTCGGACAGACATGCTACCGGAAAAACTTCAAACTGGGTTGAGGTTATATGCTACCCCATCATTTTCAGACACCCTAGATGCGTCCCATGTATTAGAATTGGAGTAGGTAAACCTCAAACCCAAGTTTTCTTAATTATTGAGTGCCTGAATTAGATTAAAAATCTATAAATTATTCGTGGCAGGTTAGAAAATTATAATTCATTTTGTATTAGCTTAGTAATATTGCTAAGGACCCACGAGGCAAAATTTTAGAATTTTTAAAAGTTTTTTAGGTGGTTTTTGCTAAAAAGTTAGCCCCGATGACTAAAATGTAATTTTCCTAGATTGTGAGTTTTGACTGATTTGGAGGGCCCAGGAGGGGCCATGTGATATTGCTGAGAAGTGAATGTGAGACTTGTGATTTTAGGATTATTATTTGAACTACTTTGCAGGTTTGGTATGTCTTAGGTACAAGGAAGACTCTGCTAGATTTCTGGCACAAAATTAGGGTGTCCTTATTTCTTTAAAATCCTTGATTTGGATTAGCACTTATGGATTTATAATATAATTGTCTAGGTGATCAAGATCAACCATCCTTCACTCCTCAGCCACTGTAGTAGTTTCTGATTATTCTGTGAGTAGATATTTATTTTATTTATAATTTCAATATTATTATATTTCTGGCATGCTCATGCATCACTTATACTTATATTCATGTAGTTAAATATTAGGCATACCCTGTTTTGCATTTATACTTGATGATATTACTTTGATTGCTGTGTTTTGATAATCTAGAGTTGTGTGTGTGAGTTGGTGTGTACGTAGAGTATATGGATATTGGTAGGACGGGTAGACGCGGCTGAAGCTTGACTCGCTGGGACTCGATCCTTCTTATGGTAAGTCGGGGTAGGCACAGCTCGAGTTGATTTCACTGGCCCTCACATATGGATTATTAAGCGGAAGTCCAGCTCGAGTTGATCTCGCTGGCAGGCCTTATATTAAGAGAGCTGGGTAGGGGGATCAGCTCCCCATATATGTATGTGTGAGTATAGATGTGACACACGGGTGTATGAGTACTCCAGATTATCTTTGAAGTGATCAAATATGATTTGTATAAAGATAATGCATTTCATTTCCAGGAATGCATTAGAATTACATAGTTATAGATATTGTATGTAAAATAAATATCTTACTCTATGAGTTGAACGCTTACTCCTGTTTTTCCTATTTTTCAAGCTATATGAGGAGTTCTTTTTAAGAGTAACCTGCTTTCTTCCTCACAGGTTTAACATCAGTTATTTAATTATTTTATTATTTTCTAAATTTGAAATCTAGAGCTCCGCATGTATTAGCAGTAGTATGGACCCTGCTAGGAATTGTATTAATTTAAATTCTTTAGGTTAATATATGAAGATTTGTATGATATTTAAACAATTTGTAAATGATGATATCAGGGTTGAGCGGGGCTCCCCTGACTTCAGTTTTTTATGGTTATCGAGTTTGGTTGACCCGAATAAAAATATTTTATTTTATTTCTATTTTATTTACATGCTGGGCCTCAGTTTTTGGGCCTTGGTTATGAATTTGGGAACAGTAAGGTTTATTATGAGTCTCAGGGGCTTTATGCCGACCCAAGTCCTAGTGCCGGTCTGGCTCATGGGATTAGGTCGTGACACTCTCTTTCTCTTTCTTTATTTTTTTGTGTATTTTCAAAATTTTAGTGCTTTTAATGTTTAGCACTTTAACTTTTTTATTTTAATAATTTATGACATATACTTTCACCTTTTTGCACTTAAATGATGAAATGAATGATGACATAAAAATTGATGATGTGACATTGACATCAGCATGCCACAGCAACACCACATCATACATAGCGTCATGTAAGTATGCCACATCGGCATCACATCATATATAGGTGTCATATCAGCATGTCATATCAATGCCAAGTTATACATGGCGTCACATTAGCATGCTATGTTAGTGCCATTTAAAACCTTAAGCAATTTGTCTTTGCAGTGCAAACAGGGTCAAAGTTATTATTAATTGCAACAAAATTCATATCTTTAATGCTAAAAAGATCAATGTACAAGTACTAAAGTGTATTTTGCCCCCTTTTTTTAAAAGAAATTTTTGGTTTGAATCAACCAAAATCTCCAAATTAAATTGTCCATTTTAGTTCAAAGTATAGAAACAATCATCATATTAGCGGGTCTCAATTTGATCTAGTTCCACAAACTGTTGATTTGATCAAAGCCGATTCATGGTTTAACTTGGATCGCTGTAAGGCCTAGCTGTCCTCTATTTTGAGCATGTTTAATTTAGTTGTTAGATGTAGCTGATAACTGTTGATTGGTAACTGGTAGCTGAAGATAGTTAATTCACATTAAGTATTTAGTAAAACTATATCATATAATTTATATTATTATTAAAATAAATATAATTATTAATTTAATATATTATATTATTTCTTATATTATTAAAATAAAAAGTATAATGATTGATTTATTATATCATATTATTTATTTTATTATTAAAATAAGAAAATATTAAATTCTTTAAAAAACAATTAAATAATTTTAAAAAATATAGTTATAAAATAATAAAATAATTATTATTGTTGATAAAAAAATCTTATAATTTTAAGTTTTTAGACAAAAAAAATATTTTTTCATAACAAATAAATAATTTATATTTTATGTTTTTAATATAAAATATTTTAATAAAATTATAATGCTATAAAAATTATAAATGAAAAAAATAAAAAATAAATAATATTAATTTTAGAATTATATAAAAAAATAATATAATTTAAATAAAAAATAAAATAAAATTAATCATTAATTGAAAAAATTATTTTAAAAATAAAATTAATGTAAACCATGACCGGTAAAATTATTAAATACGTCAATTTACCTGTTTAGGTTTTCATGACGTGTGTAGACTTTGTTCAAAAGGTAAACTAAACAACTTTTTTTTTTAACTTTTTTTACTGTGGGTTTAGCATATTCTGCGGTAAGCGAAACACCGTTGCCTTTTCTGCTTTTCGTCGTACCAAATTTCTGTGACGTGTCATTATTCTACAGGTCACAGCTTTGCCATGTTGACTATTGAACCCAATCCGATTCCAACTCAGAGTCGGTGAGCCCATGCCCAACCTCCAAATGCTATTATTTTACCAATGCACTCCTCATAAAAGCCCTTGGCTCAGATTGTCTCGATCACGTTTTCCATCTCTTCGATCTTTCTCTGTACCTCTCTTTTTTCCTGGGAAGGATCGTTCTCTGCGACGCCGTTTTGAGCTAGGTTTTCTGTGGTTTCGCCTGAGCCAGAACCAAAGCTTAATGACCATGTCTGGAAACACTAGTTCCACCGTTTACGTAGGTGAGTTTTCTTTGTGTAATTTGTAACGGAATCCATACGATCTGTTTGTTTCGCAGGAAAATAGTTGGGAGGAAAGTCTAATTTGGCAGTGGCTCTTGTTGATTTTGTTTAGTATTTTGGTTACTGATTTGATGTCGATCGGCAACTTTTTGCAGGTAATTTGGATGAGAGGGTGAGCGATAGGGTTTTGTATGATATTCTAATCCAAGCTGGGCGGGTGGTGGATTTGTACGTTCCTCGAGACAAGGAAACTGATAGACCCAAAGGATACGCATTTGCAGAATATGAAACTGAGGAGATTGCAGAATATGCCGTCAAGCTTTTCTCTGGCCTCGTGATTCTCCACAATCGGACTTTGAAATTTGCGGTGTGTATTTGATGACCATGACTTTTCAGCTCAATTTCATTAATTTCGATTAAAATTTCTTTGGATGTGATATGGTTACTTTATGGTAGATTATTTTGTTGGAAAGGCCTGTTTGAAGTTTCTGTAGTTCTCTTATTTCATATTTTTAGCTTGTAGTAGTTTTTATAAACTTTCATACTCTTTCCATTTAGATTTTTGGCTATATTAGTCGTATTAAAGTGGAGAAGCTACAAATACACTCTTGTTATGTTTGATTTTGCTGCATTGTCAACTTGTTTGGTCAGTGTCACGTAAGATGTCTGCTTATTGACACAAGCTTTGTTGAACAGATTTCTGGGCAAGACAAACCATCTCAAAATCCTCCCAGTGGATCCATGTCTGCGACAAATTCATCTAACAGGCCACGGCCATACCCTGTGCCAATGAACAATGTAGATATCTCTAATCAATCTATGAGGTTGTCTGCAACATGCAGGGTTTCAGCGTCTCCTTCCAATTATTCCCAAGGTATCGGGTCTTTTCACACTCTTTTCCCTTCCTCTTCATATTTATATATGACAAAGAAAATGTTAAAGGTACTTATTTAGTTTCTTTTCTCCTGAAAAAAATTTGTTCTTTGATTCAGTGCCAGTTCCCCCTGGTGTAACACACCATCATAATGGATATGGGTCACAATTCAATGGCATCAATTATAATAGTGGTCGGAGAGTTTTTGGGTCCACTTTTGATAGCATTAGCCGTTCTAGGTCACGTCGCTATGATTCGAGTAACCATACATCATACCCCTCTTATTGATAGTATTAAGTTATTTTAGATTCAACTCACCTGTGGTTCAGGAATTCTTGCGTCCTTGTATAATCAGTCGATCAGGTAACTTAAGTGGTGCAGCTGTGAATATGTGCAACTTTAGATGGAGATGCTCATGCTATATTTACTGTCTAGTGCATCTGCTAGTTAGACAGTAGTTTCTGCTTTATTGTTGTAGTCATTGTTAGCTTGGGGAGCTTTCGAACTTAAATGGCTTGAACTATGATATGTCAATGCTAAAGTTCTTGTACTTGACTTTTTTTGCTCAAACTTTTTGTTTATATCGTAGCATTTGTTTCTTTTTCTTTGGGAAGAGAAAGAGAGAGGGGAGGGGGTTGTGATTGAAAACACTTTATTACGGTTACATATTTTCTATTTTCTCTATTTTCAATTTCTTGCCCCATTGTTTTGAAGACTGGTGGAGGTGCCAATTGGACGGTTTGCCATACATGATTTATTGAACTTGAATTTCGCCTGCATAACCCATTAGTTGAAAGTTTCGTACTTGTCATGTCCTCAACCTAGTTTAAAGTCTTGTGGAAAATTCGAACTCTTAAAGGTATAAATTTTTTAGAAGTGCAATCATTTGTCTGACTGCATCAGTCTTTCTCAGGTTGTTAGGTTCTTTGTTGACTTTTTGAACTTAAATGGCTTGAACTATGAAATCCCTATACAAAAATTTTGTTATAATGATTCTCTACCCAAACCCTTAGGTATATTGTAGGATTTGTTTCTTCTTCTTCTCTGTCAATAGCTTAGCTATTCTAAATTTTCCCATATCATTAATGAAGACTGAAAGGATGTTTAAAAGTACTTGATTCTAGTTTACAATACGATTTTCAATTTTTGCCCGTATTGTTTTAAAGTCTGGTTTAGGTACCAATAGGAGTATTTGCTATTATACATGATTTATTGAACTTCACCTCCTTAGCCCTTTAGTTGAAAGTTTCATATATGTCAAGCATAGATATTAAAGGCTTTAGGTCACCAAGGCCACAAGTGACATGAACCTGCTTAATTCCATCTGAAAAGTCAGCTTGCAAGGGGAGGGTCACAAACCTATATATATGTATAACACTCAAAACTTTCCTTGCTAACCGATGTGGGATATATCATTCTCGACCCTTTTAGATTGTATGTTCTCGTACAGAGAATCAGGAACATGGTCCATCGACTAAACATGGTGAGATTCTGATACCAAATGATATGAACTTGTCTAATTTCACCTTAAAAGCTAGCTTGTAAGGGGAAGGTTGCAAAGCGATATATATATATCGGTCAAGACTCCGTTGTTAACTAGTGTGGGACGCATCATTCTCGACCATGCTAGACTATGTTTTTGTATAAAGAATTGAGATCATGACCCATCGGCCAAACAAAGTGAGGTTCTGATACCAAATAATATGTCCTTGTCTAACTCTACCTTAAAAGTCAGCTTATAAGGGAGGGGTGTAAACCTATATATATAACACCCAAGACCTCTTTTACTGATCGAAGTGGGATGCATCACCATGGTTCCTGGAGTCTACACGCTAATCGAGCGCTTGAGCGAGGCGAGGAGTAAGAATAAAAAAATTCATAAAAATAAATTATATCAGTATTATAAATTTAATTAATATAATATGAATTACATATAAAAAACCTCATTACTTATTCTTTATTTTATTGCATCGTTACTATTGTTAATTAAATTATATATATGAGTGAAAATTATTATTATATTATATTAAAAATAATTAATATAATGCATTTTATGATTTTAATTTTTACTATATATTTATTTTAAAAATATCTTAGTAGGGTTGTAAACAAATCAAGACGCTCATGAGTTACTTGATGCTTGGTTTGATAAAAGCTAGGATTGGCTTGATTTGGCTCGTTATTTAAATGAGTCGAGCTCAAATTTTAGGATTGTTTAATAAATGAGCAGAGTTTGAGCTCACCATTATTTTGCCTGAGCTCGACTAGTTGGCTCATGAGTTAGCTTGTTAAATAGGCTTGCGAGCTGACTCATTAAATGGCCTCATGAGTTGGCTTATTAACTAGGCATGTGAGTTGGCTTATTTATAAAAACATTTATATTAATTATTGTATTTGATAATGTTGTAAATATAATTATTTTATTTATGATTATTCTATAGCTAATATATTAATTAAAAATATGATACAATCAATATATAAACTATATTTAAAAAAAGTTATTTATACTTTAAATTTAAGTTTTAAAAAAATTTTGTAGTGGAAATAAAATTAGAATATTAGACAATAAAAATATGCTCTCAATATAAAATAATATATATATATTTTTTTAAATTATGATATAATCAAAATAAAAATTGCAATTATAAAATATAGTTATTTATCATTTGAACTATTTTACGCATGTTAAATTAATAAATAAACCAAAATTACTTAGTTTTGGTATTGGCGTGGTTTGAAATATAAACCATCTCTCTGTTAGGAAAATAACTCACAATTCAAAGAATACAAAATTTAAAGTGGTTCATTATAAGCTTACTCTATAAATATATATATATATATATATATATATATATATATTTTATTATGAGAAAAAATAATTATAAGTATTGAATATTTTTCTCACATACAAATCACTCTAAACTGTCAAATTGAATTACATCTAAAACCTCAAAGAAAATTCTCTTTAAATTTTCTTTTCATCTTCTGACAAAATTTGGGTTTCTCACAAATGGAGAAATAATCTCCTTTATAAATGGATACATGGGTTGACAGTGTTTGATGCCAGCATTTTCTTTATTTTTTAATTCTTTTCAAGGCACTTTTTAGTTAAACTTCTTCATAGTTAAGTCTTTGACAATTCAAAGATAGTTTGGTTTAGCCATATTTTTCAAGGCTAAGTAAAATTCTAGATGGGAGAGTTTAATTCTTAATAAATAAGAATTAAAGTCATCGCATAACAAATCTCTATTTTGACTTAAATTCTCTTTACACCACAAATCTCCACTTTTACTTAAATTCTCTTTACAACATTTACAAGTAAATTTGGCTTATACTAAATCATTTTTAATTTTGTGTTCTTTGAATTATGAGTTATTTTCTTAACAAATTGATATTAAGGCCGAGGTTTGTAAAAAATCTAAAGATGACAAGCACTAAATTTGAGGAAGCTTTTTGATAGAAAAAATAATTTTAGTTTGTGGTAAAGCGTGCAATAAGGATTAGTCAAAGTTTTGAGCTAGAAACAATGGGCAATCATCAAGGATGATGATTGGGAGTAATTTCAACAAAGAGTAGTATGTACGATCATATTGACGTTAGTCTTTGGTGAGAAGTAAAATGTTTTGGAGGAGACATCACCAATTGTTGTGGAAGAAGTTGGAGAGTATGTACTTGTCAGAGTCACTAACAAACTGTTTGTACTTAAAGAAAGAGTTAAACAACTCATAATGGAGGAAAGTACTGATATTAGAGATCACTTTAATTCATTCAATAAACTAATTACCCAATTGGCTAGTGTTGGTGTAAAGGTAGATGAAGAAGATAAAATCTTTTTGCTTTTAATCTCTCTCTCACAATCTTGTAAAAGCTTAGTGACAGCTCTAATTGAGAAAGAGACATTGAAGGTGGAGGAGTTTGTTGCAGTTATTTTGGATGATGAGAGGTTTAATAAGACCAGTGATGGCAGTGAAGGTGGAGCTTTTATTGTTAGTTTCAGTTGTGGTAGAAACAATACGCATGGAAGCAATTCGAGAAGAAATAGTAGATTCAGTTCGAGACTACAAGTAGACTATGCAGATAAGGAATGCTACTATTGTTATCAAATATATTTGTAGGAAGATAAAGGAAGACCTTGTAAAGTTCAAAGAATTCAAGAGGAGTTGTGGAAGAAAAAATGACGGTTATAATTACAATTGAAGCAAGGGGCAATTTTGATAATAAAGACTTCAAAGAATTACTCAAGCAAAAAATTGATTTTTGCAGAAATTGTGAAGGTTAATTCTATATGACTTGAAGATTGAGAGGGTTGAAGAAAATATTTGATTGGTGTAAGAAAATTTAAGTCAAGGTGGAAATTTGTTATATGCGCTAACTTTAATTCTTATTTGTTAAGAATTAAACACTCTTAATGATTAAGAATTTTGCTTAGCGTTGAAGAGTATGGTTGAACCAAACTGTCTTTGAATTATCAAGGACTTAACCATAAAGAAGTTTTGTTGGCAAGTGTCTTGAAAAGAATTAAAAAAAATAAAGGAAATGCAAGTTTGGACAAGTTGCAGGAGGCGGTAATTCTTTTGCCCTAAATATAGTTGATTCATATGTGCCTATATAAAGGAGATTATTTATCTATTTGTAAGTAATCCAAATTTTATGAGAAGATGGGAAAAAATTTAGGGAGAATTTTCTTTGGGGTTTTAGATGTAATTAGGTTTGAGGGTTTTAAGTGATTTATGAGTGAGAATTATTTAGTGATTGTAATTATTTTTTATCATGATATAAGATTTATCTGTGGAGTAAGTTAATGCTAAATTACTTTAAATTTTGTGTTCTTTTAATTGTGAGCAGTGTTGTAAAAGGCACTAGACGACGCTAACCGAGGCGTTGATGTCTCGGCTAGTTAAGATGAGGCAAATGAGAAAAGGAGCGTGCCTAAGACCTTCGAAGTGAGAGGCGACGTCTCTTCAAAGTAACAGGCATTTTATCCTTTTTTCTTTTTTAAAAAAATTTTGTTTTAACAGCGTATAACAAAAGAAACCTTAACTTTAATAGCTCCACTTCATGCCACCAATAGATAGCAGAGCACAAAGAGAAACAAAGCAACCGAGTATATTCTTCCTTCCTTTCATTCATCTTTACATTCTTTTCTCTCTCTGCTTTGCTCCTCTTCTATTTTCTTCTCCTTTTACTGGCGCTGCACAACATACAAGTAGGTCCAGCACCTGTTGAGATTCACAGCTTTTTTGTCTTTTTAACTTTTTTTTTCCTTTTTTCTCTCCTCCTACTTTTCTTATTCTCTTCTTTTATGATCCATTTTTCACGCCAGCAGGATTAGACTTACAACACTTTATTTTTTTTTTCTTTTTAACTTTTTTTTGTTAAATTTGTTAAATGGATAGTATAATATGTTGTTTTTATTAAATGGGTATTGTTGTGAAATGCTTTTTATTAAATGGGTATTATGATTTGTAATATGTTATTATTAAATGGGTAGTGATGTTCTTGCAATGATGTGCAATTGTGGAAATTATTGAAAAATCCAATTGTTTAGTACTTCAATTTCTTATTTGCTTGAATTGAGACAGCATTCATACTGTTATTCGGTAGCTTTTATTGTTGTTAAATAATTTCTTGAATGTCTTGAATTGAGACAACCTTGATAGTTGTTTATGTGTCTCATTGAACTCAACTTTGACATGAATTCTTCTATATGATGCTTTTGTTGCTAGTATCGTAAATGCTTTGTAAATATACCATGCATGTTTTAGCGATGATAATATATATATATATATATATATATATATATATATATATATATATATATATATATATATATAATCTAGGCAATTTAGGCTATAATGCCTTGCTTCAAAAAAGCCCTTGCCTCGTCTTTCACCTTGATAACAATGATGGTGAGTTAAGAAAAAACATTCTCCTTCTCTTTCGCTTCTCTCTAATTTTTTAATTTTTAAAGTATTATGTTTCAAATTTAACACTAACACATCCCACCATTGTTTCTACTTTCTCTTTATATGTATTTTCTCTCCCCCTCTCTCCTTATTTCTCTGACTATTCTCTCTAAAGTGAACTTTAAACTTTTAAAAGACTAATAGTCAATTTTAACAATAACCTACCCATCTATTATTACTTTCTTACTTTTTCAGTCTCCACCTCTCTAAGCACTATCTCTTTACGTATCCTTTAAAAGTCTCTCTCTCTCTCTCTCTCTATACACACACCCATGCATGTTTTATCGATGATAATATATATATATATATAATCTAGGCAATTTAGGCTATAATGCCTTGCTTCAAAATAGCCCTTGCCTCGTCTTTCACCTTGACAACAATGATAGTGAGTTAAGAAAAAACATTCTCCTTCTCTTTCGCTTCTCTCTAAATTTTTAATTTTTAAAGTATTATGTTTCAAATTTAACACTAACACATCCCACCATTGTTTCTACTTTCTCTTTATATGTATTTTCTCTCCCCCTCTCTCCTTATTTCTCTGACTATTCTCTCTAAAGTGAACTTTAAACTTTTAAAAGACTAATAATCAATTTTAACACTAAGCTACCCATCTATTATTACTTTCTTACTTTTTCAGTCTCCACCTCTCTAAGCACTATCTCTTTACGTATCCTTTAAAAGTCTCTCTCTCTCTCTCTCTCTCTCTCTCTCTCTCTCTCTCTCTCTCTCTCTCTCTCTCTCTAAACACATGCCCCTCTTTGTAAACTTAGATATATTCTTTTACGATTATTTTCTTACTTAATATTGTCTATTTATCCCATAAAAAATAAATTGTTCATATATTAAATTTGAATTATAATAATATTGAGTTGGTTAAGAGCAATAAAATTATATAAAGTGTGTATCTCTCTCTCTCTCTCTTTCTATTATATAGTAAAATTAAAATTTTCTTTCATTATAGTTTATATATAATAATTAAAGGTTCTAATTAGCATTTGAGTGATAGTTACAATTAATTACTAACGGAAAATAAAGACAAAAAATACAAAAAGGAGGGAAATTAGAAAGAAAAAAGAAATATAAAATGCCAAAGAAAAGAAAAGAAAAACTAATCGCGAAACTGGAAATTGAACTCATGCCAAATTAACAAATACTTGGCATATTTTTACCATTGGACCATGGATGTATAATGGTTCATTTAACATACTTATTTATGTACAAATTTGTTGATTGGATGAGAATCATATTATCTTTGTCCAACATCAGTGGGGAGGGTTTGATTTCGTTATAAAGGAGAATCCCTTAACTGTTTTTGTATAGATTAAAATGTATAATTAGTATTGTTGAGATTTTAATTAAATTAAAATCTTATTTAAGTATTTTTAATGACTTACTTGGTATTTTAAAGTTTTTTCTTTTTTTTTAAATTTGGGTTAATCTTTATAATTTAAACAAACCATGTGTTTAACTTGGTTTATAAAGGAGTTAAGCTTGACTTGGTTTTTTAATATTTTAAATAAGTCGAGTTAGAGCCTGGCTTGTTTATAAATTAAATCAGCCAGTGACAAGTTAAGCTTAAATTTAGTATATTTTAAACGAATCGAGCTTGAATAATTCAAACTTCGGCTTGTCATGTAAATGCAAAAAAGAACTAAAAAAAAAAAAATCTTAAACTAGATTTAGGCCCAAAAAAATGAAAAAAATTCTAAATTAGTTTAGGCCCAATAGGCCCACTATTACCATACAACAGAGCCACGTAATAAAGCCATTAAGCCTAGCTCACTGTTATTATAAAATAACACATAAAGACAAAACATACAGCCGCGTTTGGGTAGTATCAGCCGGGTCATCTTCTCGGTCTTATTCTTCTTTCGTGGCTGCATGAACTCTTGCTACGCATGAAAGGGTTAAAACAACATTCCCCTGTTATGATTTGTGCCTTCACCTTACGCGGGCAAGTCCAGGCATGCATGCGCTGGCTGTGCCTGGGTGAGGGTGTCTGCTTTCCCTTGTTGAGGCACTACACCTAGGGCCCCATGTGTCTCAGGTGCGCTTTTGATAACTATGATGTCAGCTGTCACCTTGTGGACCTAGCTAAAATTCTTGTAGAAAATAAACTCTTAGTCATAAGAGGCTGAATGTTGCAATCATAGGTCTGTCTGAATGGGATTTTTTAATGTTGTGAGCGTGTTGCAGGCTTAAGCTTTAGATTGGCATATCAAGTATGAAGTGTTGTCACATGCTAAAGCGTGTTGAATCTCTTTGATTGTCTGTATATTCTGTGTTAGTGCTACTTCTTTGCAAAAGCTTTATGATATAAGTTTGGAGGAGCCACTAATTTTGTTAGAGCATTTTGATGTGTTGTGTGTGGATTTCTCTCTTTTAATTAAACGATCTTGAATATGAAAAGCTTGCTTTTCAGTTCATCTGGTAGCAGTGCATGTGAACTTGCTTTTTGAACACTCTGTTCCTATAATTAGTTATATTGTGCTTTTGTTTGGTTTTCATATATTTTGACGAGATAGAGGATAAAATTAAAATAGAATTAAAAAAAATAATCATTATCTAAAATTGTAGCAGAAATACTACAAAAATGCTCTGTATAACATATGGCATGCGGGTTGATATGAGATAAATGTATTTAAAAAATAAATTATTAAATTGGAAAATTAAATATTTAAACAATTCTATAGCATATGAGGTGAGAGAGTGAAGTTTATTTTGGGAAAGAAAAAAAAATAGTAGTTTTTGGAGAGCAGTTTCATGCTCGGGGTCAAATGCTATTATTCTTTTAGCGTTAGAAGATAATTTTTTAATGTTGGTGAGATTTGAATCCTCACTGAAAGTTATTTTTATTTTGAAAGTATCATATTAAACACTGTTTAAATTATTTTTCGAAGTAAGAATTTATTATAATATTGATTGATGTTTAGAGTTCCTGCAAAGGATTATTTAATTCACTTTTGCAATTAAAAGTATATATGTAATATTATTTAACATTTAGGATTTTTTTTTTATAATTGACCATTTTTTTAATTGGCCATTTTAATATAATTAGCTTCAAAAGCGAATGTTGTTTCATTTCAAATGATGAATTCGATATTACAGCGAAATTGAAGATTTTTAATTAAAATATAGTTTATATTTATATTAATTTTAAATGAATATTTCTAGTAGTTACATATTCTTATAATAGGGAAACGAAATAACGCTTTTAGCTGTAATTAAAAATAATTTAAAAACTTTTAAAAATTTTTATAATTGAAATATGTTATATTAAAATGAAAAATACGAAGATAATAAATGTTTTCAAAACAATACTTTTTATTGGTAACTTAAACCATAAATGTAACTTAAAAGGGGGAATTGCATTTAACAACAATGGGTGACTTTTTAATCATAAATGTGATAAATTTTAAAATCAATAAATGAAACTACATGACTCTCTACTTTTTCCCTTCGCCTTCTTTGTTCATTCACCTTCTTGTTACCATTCAAAAGATTATTATTTATATGAATGCATTTAAATTTAATTTGGAGAGTAAAAATTTATTGTATGATAGTTTTTGGGAGGCAAAATAGGAATCCAGTCCTTTTGTTTGGATAAAACTGGTGATGAGGATGTGAAGTTGAATTATCTATCCCCTCCAAAAAGGTAAATTCATGCTTCGGCTTTTCTAAAATCCAATTTCCACATTTTCAGTGTTTTATAGTTTAGAAAAATTAGTTAATGGAAGAAGTGAATTGTATTTTTTTTTTTTTTTGAGATTTTTACAAATACAAAAAAATTGATTCTATAAAGAAATTATATAGACACCAACGGTTATTTGTGCTTGTGCAGTCACAATATTTTATTAATTTTCATTTATTCAAGTGTAGATATATAAAAATGAAATTCTTTTATTAGTCTTATTTATTTAACAAATTAATATTTTTCAGATGCTTTTCAAATGTTAAAAGGATATTTTAAACAGATTTGTTATACTAAAACAATAGAATAATTTTGTATAAAGTTTTCATCAAAATTCTTTATAAGCAAATTGTTTTATCCAATAAACAAGGTTAAATAATAATTGTGGGAACCGTAGGAAAAAAAATGATTATGGTGAAAAAAATGATAAAAATCCAAAACGGTTTATTCAATTATTATTTTTTAATAAGCAAGATATATATATATATATATATATATATATATATATATATATATATATATATATATATAAAGCAAGATAAATTTCTGAATAAAACACTAGGAAATCAATTGATAAGAATAGCGTTTCTTTCTTGGCAATTTGGATTTAATTTTGTTGAGGTCACTTCAGAATTATTTTATTCAAAATGTAATAGAATGCATTTTTAAAATCATTTGGGGAGGGATTTAATTTTGATGTGAAGAAGTTGATCTAATAATATTTGAGATAAAAGACAAGTGGGTGGGGCCAATAATTTAATGCTTGAGCCCCTGCTAAGAGTAGATCAATCTGAAGGCCCATTTGTGGTTGAGATTAAAAGGTGATTTTTTTTTTTAATTATTATTTTAGATGTTTGAAAATAATGTAATTTCTTTGATTTTTTTATAATTAAAATATATTAATATTTTTTTAAAAAAATTAATTTTTGGCATCTCTTAATTTATTTAAGAATGTAATTTTATTTTATAATAATAATTTCAGCAATAATTCTTAGATATAGTTTGAAATGATTCAGTGTTGCTTAGTGTCATTTTAATGCAAGTGTCTTCAAGAAAATAATAAGCGGAGTTTTCTGGGTTCTGGATTCTCTGTGGCTACAAGCTAGTATTGGAACTTCAGCTACTGCAACACAGGAAATAATGAAAGAGAAAGGAAGTGAGAAGGACCACATTGTTTTGAGGACAAGTTTTTTCAGCTTAAATTATGAAAATATTCAATATAATTTAATTTAACTTATTTTTAAACTTTTATTTAAATTAATTTAAAAGTTTCAAATTAAATTTAATTTAATCTAAAAATTAAAATTTATGAATTAATATTTTAATTTTTTATTTAAATAAAAAATAAAAAAAATTTAATTTCTTAATTTTTGACTAAATTTATTGATTTTTCAATTTAAGTTTAAAATTAAGAAGTTCAATTTCTTAATTTTTCTTAATTTTTGAATTAAATTAAGTTTAAATTAAAAAATTTAAATTAATTTAAATAAAAAATTAAAAATATGTTAAATTTATGTTAAATAATTGTTTATCTCTCTCGAATAAGTATCTAATAGTGTTAAATAAAAATTCAAGCGTATAATAGGATGTCAGATTTTTATTTATTTATTTTTTAAATAGTAGAGGTAAAATCATGCATTTAGGCTTAAAACTTGGTATTGAAAAAATTACGTCACGCATGGTGGACAGGGCAGCATATGCGATGATGCATTAAAGTATTCAAAGTCTGTTTTAATATTACAATAGAAGTTGAAGTTTAATCTTATAAATTGGGTGTTAAGATTTAAAGGTTTCATAAATTATTAAAATTTTTTTTTAATTATTTCAACCCAAGAAGCACAGTAAAATAATTTTTATTTAGTAATTTTATCCCATAAAATAAGAATAGCCCTCCTCGTTTATAATTCCTAGTTTAATTTTATTAAAAAAAATTATTAACTAATGAGTTTTTAATACAATAATATTAAAATCATCTCATCAAAGATATATATATGTATATATAAACAAAAAAAATCACTATATTAGAGAATACTAACTAGACTAAGACGTGAATGGCAAAGTTGGGCTCATCTTTAGTGAATGGATTTTAATTTTGGTGTATTTATAACTTAACTCTCAAAATGTATAGCAAAACCTATAAGTTGATTTCTTATTTGTTTTTAAGTAATAATTTAATTTTTAAATTGAAAAATAATTAATGGAGCTATTGATTAATTTAAATGATATGGATTAATTTGTTAATAGAATTAAACTTTGAGAATTAAATTATTATTAAAAAATTATATCAGTAACTAATTTCTGAATTTTAATTTAATTACAAATTAGGCTTAATTTTGTGCAAAAGATGAGATTTGCCACCTTTTTTCTATTATTATTTGTCCCTAATTTTATTTTGGTTAAATGACAGGGGAGGACTGACTTAAAAACTGAATTGATATTCGAGTAGCAAGTCTGAAGGTGTGGGATGAAATGGCCAAAGAGTCCAAATGCGCAGCTCTTATTCATGTTGTTGTCTATGGCATATTATTATTAAGACAGATAAGATGAGCAATTCTTGAATATCTCCGTGCTCCTATCATCCCTTCTAACTTTATAATTAATCAATGTGACGCTTCCCTTTTTTTTTTTTGGTTCGCTTTTCTCTTTTCGGGCAAGAAATTATTCTTGCATTTATAAATAAACTTTTTTTTTATAATAATAATAATGACAATAAGTAAATTTAAAATAAATTATTTATAAATAACAATTATTATTACTTTAATTTAAAAAATCTAATTATATTAACAGAATATTTAATTAAATGGTGAAAAACACGCTTCATTGTATAAATATTTTTAGTTTTATAATATTTACGTAAGTCCAATTAAGTCGTGACCTTCAAATTTTAATATTCTATTGGAGAGAAAGGTTGTTAAATTTACTTTTTTAACTAGAATTGTTGAAGGGCTATAAAATCCTATTGAAAAATCAAATATTAAAATTAGTAAGATTTTATAGCTTGCTTAAATTATTTTTCAAAGGAATATAATTATATTTAAATAAATAAATAATTTTTCATACACATTTTAAGTGTAAAAATCTATAAAAAAAAACTTTTTAATATATTATTAAATGTAAAATTTAAATTATTTTAATTTTAAATGCAATATTTTTTCACCAAATTATTGGTATGGGAATAATTAAAATTATTGAATAATTTAATAAATTAAACATACACACTTCATATTTACAATCATAAGTTCGAGTTTCTTATTTTGAAAAGATGTAAATATAAATAATACAAATATTTAATTAATAAAAATAAAAATTAGATCATATTTATGATAATAGTAAAATTACGAAAGTTGTCAAATACTAATATAAAAATCTACAATACATATGCATGATAATTGTTATAATAACATATATAATAATTAATTAGTTATTATTATATATAAAAATTTTGAAAATCTGGAAATAATGTTTAAATAAATAAATAATAATGATTTTAATAAATTAAAATATAATATTTTAATTTTTAAAATTTTAAATATATAAATTCATAAAAAATCATCTTAAACTTGTAAAATCATATTATTTTTGAATTTTATCTCAATTTTACTTGATTATAAATTTTATTATGTTTTGACTTATTTTATAATTTTAATTTGTGAAATTGTCTAAGGCAATTCATGATACCGAAGAGAAGAACGATAGCTCGTCCTATTGCTACATTACCAAATAATAAAGTACTACACCCATTAATTTCATAAATATATATATATATATATATATATATATATATATATATATATATATATATATATATATATATCTATAATCTCTTATATACACTATATTTGATTATAATAAAACTATAACTGTTTTATCTCTATATATATATATTTTTTTTAAATTGAAAAAAATACTAACATATATTTAACATAAAAACAACAAATTAACTTTAATTAGAAGTAAAATATACTTTCAACTTAGTTTATTTTTTTTAAAATTTTTTAATTTTAAAAATATTCCTATTTTATTTAAAATATATTTTTTAATGATCAATTAAATTTAATTCTTCATTATCATAAAACAAAATTTAAACAAAAATCATTTTTTTATCTTTTAAAATTTTTAAAATATAAAGTTTACAAAATATTATTAATTTTCCCATTATGTATATACACGAAAAATCTTTTAATTATTTTTTCAAAAATTCATTTTAGCTCTTTAATTTTAAATGAATAAGAATTTCTCTTGATATTTAGATAATTCAATTAAGCCTTATGTTTAAATTTAGAAAACAATCATTCGGCATATGACATAAATTAATTTTTTTTAACTTTTAAGCACTATTTAATTACACATACGAATTGAATTTTATAAAAATAGATAGTAAAATATTTCAAAAAAAAAGTAGAAAATCAAAAAAATATTTAATTAACTTATTTAATTGTAAGAGTTATATCACTAATAAAGTATATATGATAATTGAATTTTTAACTTAATTACGCAAACTTTTCATTATATTTTTTTATTTATTTAAATTTTTATCTTACATTCGTGTGAAATTAAATCACACTCCAATACTTTTTTTTTTTTTAAACAATCCAAAACATCTTTTAATTTTACATAATATCTATTTTATTGGTTTTCAAAATATTGATGAATATGAATTTAATAAAATATTTTAAATTATCCTTAACCTAACTATTAAATTAAATTAAATTAAATTAAATTAACTATTTATTATATAAAGAATCTATCGCTAATTCATATTAATTTGTTGCTAATTCCCTTCACTAACAAAATATTCATGCTAATACTTCAGTAACGAGAAGCATACTTATAAAACTTCGTTGCTAATAATTTTTATTTATGAATTCTTTGCAACAAAAAACTTATCTATAAATTTCATTGCTAATAATGTTTAGCGATGACTTAATTCATTGTTAAATCTGTAAATAATTAACATAATTATAAAATAATTATTTAATAATTTATTTTTAATTATTTTATGCTAATATATTCAACATGAAAAAACAACTTGCTGAAATAAAAATTTGAAATAAACTATAAATTTGAAATAAGTTATTTCTTCATATGAATTAATGAATTAGTAAAATGCATTTCTTTTAATTTGGGTTAGAGGTTTAAAATTTTAATAGCTATTTTCTTCTTTAAAATTTTTTAAAGTATCATTAAGAAAATATAAATATTGTTAAAAATACATAATGTTCTATATGCGAGATAAATAATAGTCACAAAAATATAATAAAAATAAAATTTTCTTAACAAAGCCAACAAAGAATGAGAAATAGTTTTAGATACAAAAATAGACGAGAGATTCAAATTATACTATAATTGAAAAATTAAAAAAAAATTGTAAATAAATGAAAAGTTATAAGAAGAATAATCTGCTTCTGCTGCTGCTAAGCTCTTTCAAGCACAGAAAAATTGAATCTTGAACTTGATGGATCCCAATAAATCCCAATAAGATCTCCTTCAACTAAATTCCTTCTCTTCACAAATTGAATCACCCAGCCTTCGATGAAAACGTAACTCTTCGATGAACGCCAATGCTTCAAAACCATATGTTGTTCGGTATTAGTATCGCAATCCCATATAGGAACTGCAGCACCATCTTTTTCAATCTGCTCAACAGTCTCACGGCTCAATAATGGCAAAATATGATTTCTGACTGATAAAGATGCCACCAAAAGTCTGCACAGGTTACCAAGATCACTACCAGTGAGCTTCTTCTTAATCTTCCATGGATCAAAAAGCATCAGTATTGTCGAAACATCATGCATCGGACTCTCTTTTCTCTCAATCTTCAGAGCTGGATGTTATCTCTGCAATATTTTGAGCCAATGATTTCGATTCTGAATCCGATGATTCTTTGGATACAGCAGGTTCCTCTCTTGTTGCAGCAAACGCAGTAATCCAAGATTCATCAAATAGTTTTAGCTCAGTTGAAACTTCATTTTCAGGTCGAGTTGAAACAACGGTGGCATCGATCTCATTATCAGCAGAAGAATTAATTTCTTTGATTATTGGCTTGTTGATCTTGCTTGGAACCCCGCAAGAAAGGGTTAACTCAGTCGAAACTCCATTCTTCTTTTCACCGTCTGAGTTATGCTGGTACTTCCGCTTCTTTTCAATTGGCTCGGCTGGAAGAAATTGATCTTTATTTGCTACCTGAGGTGTGGAAGCAGAGAAAGAACCAAAGGGCTTCAAGTGCTGTTTCTCCATTCTTGTAATTAGTCTAACTTGTTTCTAATGGAACGAGAGAGCTAAGGGATTAATGCACATATATATATATAGAATTGAAGGAAACTTTAACATTGAAGTAATAGGATTTATCATCCTAGTTGGAAACTAATTCCTATGCTTGGGGCGGTGGTGAGGTTTTGTGGTTTCCTTTCCGGAGTTGGACATGAAAATCTGCCGTCATTGTTAGTTCTACTTCAGAAGAGTTATAAACTAACAGGCTCTTGTTGGGCCAATTTAGCCATATCTTTTCCTGGCTGTGACTTGGGTTGGGCTCAAAAAAGGCATACCACGATTTTCTACTGCATACAATTTTTTTTTTCATTTTTCATTTTGTTATTACAAAAAATTATATGTCGAAAGTACAAGAAAATTTTTTAATTTTCGATGATTATAATTACTTTTTTTAAAAAAATTAGTTGCTAAATTTTAATGGCTTCTTCAACCTGGAGTACCTAATTTGAGTGAAAAAATTGAATAAACATATAATAAAAATAAATAGCCTTACCAATTTAGTTGTGCTAATAATGCTTATCGAAGTATTTTAATGAATGATATGATATATAAATGGGATTAAAAGAAACCTATAATAATTGTCTGAATGATGATAATGATGATGATGGTGGTGGGTTGAACATTCAGTTTGACAAAAATGTTCACATATTGATTTACAATAATGATAATAAAGAATCATTTTATTTTTTTAAATATTAATTTATTTTAAATTTTTATTATTTAAATTAGTTTAGAGACTATGTAAATTTAAAATTTTTAATCAATAAATCCTAATCTAAATATATTTAAGCTAATAATTGAGAGAAAAAAAAAAGCAGTGCTAAAGCAAAAGAAAAAAAAATTATCAATTCCATTTAATAATTAATTTTTTTATACATAAATAATAGAAAAATTTGTAAACGATATTAATTAAAATTAATTAAGAAATATGTAAATTTAACTAATAATAAAAACTAATTTTGTATAAAATCATTTTTTCGTAAGCATATATATATATATATATATATATATATATATATATATATATATATATATATATATATATATATATATATATATATATAATTTTTTATTGAAACATATTTCAATGCAAGTCCTGTGTTGCATTATTAACATGTAAACTATAAACTGAAGTGTAATGTAATAAAAAATATAATAATAAATTTTAAAAATATAAATGAATGAAGATTTTTAACATTAAAATAAATTAATAATAAAAGTAAGTAAGTTTATTGAATTAAAGTAGTTTAAACTCTGTTTTTTTTACATAAGTTTAATTTGCATATACATTTACAAAATTAAAAAAATAGAACAATTTTTAAAATATACTTATAGTTTAGTGCATTATCATTATAAAATTTTTATTTTCATTATATTAACATCTTCAAATTTTATATTATCATATTATTTAATATAAATAATTTTAAAATCTATTTAATATATTTAATAGGTATTTTTATTTTTAAAATTATAGATTATATTATATATATTACAACATTATTGATTAAAATATAAATACAAATTTAATCATTCATTTTTAATTATTTCATAATAATTATTTAATTATTTTTTTAAATAGTCAAATTGTTTTTCTTTTCCATTTTCCTTTTCATATCTTCCTCTTGTGTTAATTATTTTAAAAGTCTAAAACATAACAACTTCAAATTAATATTGAGAGAAACATAACTTCTCACATAAATATATGTAAAAATATAATTAGAATTTCTTACAACCTTATGGTCAGAATAAAAAAAATCTAGCTAAGATTGAGTAATAAATTAAAAAATAAAAAAATATGTTCATGCACATAAAAATATTAACAAGTTATAATTAATTTGTATTTAAACTAAGTAGACCCAGAAAAACAAAAATCTCATACCATCACATGTAATTTCTAATATTTTAAAAAAAAGCTACAAAGTTATAACAATTATTTGTCATTAATAGAATTGTAATTATATATCTATTGATATAAATATAAATTTTTTATTTATCCAAATATTTAATTTTTAACAATAGTTTTATAATTATGTTAATTAAATAGTTATTTTTAAAAGTGATTTTATAATTTAATATTATAAGTTTGTAAATGTTTAGAATAATTAAAAAATAAATTAATATAAATGAGATTCAATGTTTAATGTTATTTATGAATTTTATTGTAATAAATTAAATAATTTTGAATGAATTAATAATACTTATAGAATTAAGAATATAAAATTATAATAAAATTTTTAGTATAAGTATGATGACTATTTTAAAATAATATTAAAATTTTAATTTATACTAATTATAATAATATTTAAAAATTAAAATTATTTATAAATTTAGCAATGGATAAATTGTAAAAATTATTAGTGACGGCTTTGTATTAAATGACTTCTCATTGTTGAATGTAACGCCCTCACATTGGACACTCTCGCATACCATCGCTTTGATTTCGATGTTTGCACTCGATACCAAGATATCTGGAGTTATATATGTGACATCCAGAAAAGTCATAGATAAAAATAAATAACAATTATAAGAAGGGAAAATGGAAATGAAGAAATCCAAGCATAATGGTTAAATGAGCCGGGGGTCACAGTGATAGGTGACCTTACCGGGAAGTGACTGCAAAGTTAACTGTAACCCTAAATTCGTACAGGACATTGTGACACCGCAGTCCTAGGAAAAATTACGAAATTAGGGAAAATGTGAAAATCACAGAAAAATGTGTAGAACCATATCAAATAATTAGGTCAGAATTCCGAAAGAAATACAGTGTTAATGAAAAATTGAATCAGACCGGCAACGGGCAAATTGGTCAATTCACCCTTATAGTTGACTCATGGCCTAAATGTCCATTAAAATGGAGGAAATTAAAATTATGAAAATTAGATTTAAAGTGAAGAAGTTAGGGGAAGAAAAGAAAAAGAAGATGAAAAATGCAAAAAGAAAAAGTATTATGACATCATCATGAGGTGTGCATTATGCAATAATTTCTAATTTTCAAAATTTGATATTATGAGATAATTATCACATAAAAGACAATTAAAACAAAAAGAAAATCATTTTTTTTCCCTTGTCTTCTTCAAGTGCCATCCATGTCTCTCCCTCATTTCTTTATTTTCTTTTAATCCACCATGAAAGCTTATGATAAGCTTTTCTAAACCCTAAATTCCACCCTAAATTCTCTACTTTTCTTGAAGAAAATTAGTAACTAAGCCTTGGTAAGAAGTTTAGAAGAAAGAATTGGAGGAAAAAAAAATTGAAGAAGCAAGAAGTTAGGAAAGCTCCATATCAAGTAAGTTCTTTCTCTTAATTTAATTTAGTTTATAAGTTTAGAATTGAGGTTGAATAAGTGAAATTGCTTGGGAAAATTGAAAGAATCATGTGGGAATGGTAAATCCTAAATTCGGCCAGCATGAGGAATGTTAGGGTCCATGATGTTTTAATGAAATTAATGGTGTAGATGAGCTTGAATAAGTTAGTTGATAAGATTTATACACTTTAATTTTGTGAAATGTACCAAATTGTATGAATTAGGGTTAAGGGCAAGTAAAAATTTAGAGAAAATTGGTAATTGATGTAATGAAACCTAATTGAGGTTTGAAATGGTCATTTGGAGTCATTTGGGATGTGTTTGAATGAGTGAAACTGAAGTGCAATTCAAATTAGTGAAGGGACCCAATCTGGCAGTTTGACCTAGGTCCCTTTGAGAAATCAAAACTGAAATTCTGCTAACCCAATTGGTGTGAGGCTAATTGGGAATGAAATTAGACACATAATGACACAATTTTTATTTAGAAACCATGCCCAGAAAATGACATTTAGATAGTGAACAATTATGTCAAACCCGAGTAATGTACACTGCTACTGTACCAAAATGACCAAATGAATAATATTTGTTCATTTGGCCATAACTTGGGCTAGACAGGTCCAAATGACCTGATTATTGTGGCATTGGAAAGGTATGATATAGCACTACAACTTTCATGAAGACCACCAACCCAAATTCTGCCCATAACCAAGTGAAATTGTCACCCAAATTTTGTTGTCCAAAACTGCCAGAACCAATAAAGTACCCAGAAATTCTGGGTAACACCTATCCGGCCAGCCTTAGTAAAATGCCCATATCTTGGGCTACAAAACTCTAAATGGATTCATTAAAAAAGGAAATTAAAGATAAGACAATAAGGAACAACTTTGTTTAAGGACACTTAGCCAAATTCTCACAGTAACCAGACCAATGGAACAGTAGGAAATATGGCACCAAAACTGAAAAATTGAATTTTCTCTTAGGAGACTTACAAATTGAAATGACAATCAAGACCAATAAATTAGGTACTCAAAATGTAGTATGTGGGTGTAATGAGAATTGGTATACCTATTTAGTGTGGAAAAGTTAACATTTTGACCCAATGGTCAAATAAATAGTAACCACCATAATTAAAAACACAAAGAATTTAATTTATGGGAGTATATAAGTAAAGTTTAAATGCAAATTTCAATTGTTAAAATTATGGTTAAACATAAATTGAATACATATTGAAACATCTTAATTGTGTGCTTCAGTGGAAAGAGGGCCTTCCGAGGAAAGAAATTGACAGGAGTGAAATAAGAAAAGACTAATTACGAGGTTTGTGCACAATAAACTTATTTAAGTATTTCTTATTGAAATTTGATTTAGTATGTAATATGAATTTTTTTAATTGTTTTAGCTTTGGAAATTTTATTTGGAAATTATTGTGTTGCCTGCTTTGTAAATAGAAATTTTGAGATAAAATATGATTTGTGGTTTGTATGAAATATTTAAATGTTGTGATTTGAAATTGTTTTTTATTCATACTTGGCATGACAGTCCCTTACTATGTTCCTCCTCCACTTGTGGGGTTGAGTTTGATATTTGATTATATTCTTCCCTCTCTGGCTTGCCAGTCTGAGGTGAGTTTGGATGAGTATTCATTAACTAGCTAGCCACCTCTCTCATTGATTTCGATTAGTGGGGTGAGTTTGCCTTGTCGTGGTGTACAAACAGCATGTTTGAAAATTTTGTGTCATGACCTAAGTTGTGTTATTGATTGGCAACACTGTGTTTATTAAATTATTTGATCAAATTTGTGTTATATTGAGCTTTGAAAATTGTGAAATATTTAAATTGTGATTTGTTATAAATGTGATTTGAAAATTATGAAATGTGATTGTGTAATGTTTAAATTATGATTTGGCAATGAATGATTTATGTTCAGTTTTTTAAATTTTTATTGTGCACCAGTGAGTAAAATTTACTCAGCGATAGCTTAATTTTGCTGTTGCAGATAGGGAAAAGGACATAGCAGCAGAGTGAGCTGCTACAGTAATAGGCGAGCACAACTTGAAGATTTTTGTACGGGTATTTGTTGATACCCTTGTAGTTTATTTTGATGTAAATAGTTTAGTGTCATATGTATTAATGTAGAATTGAGCAGTTATACAGTAAATTGTAATAATATTATCTTTTGGATTTTTATGTCTGTAAATTAAATTGTGTATGTAAATTTAATTTAATACAATGTTTATGAGTTTATCGAATTATTTTGAAAACAATTTTGAGTTGTGAATTTTGAATTGAAATTTGGTTGAATTGCATTGATTTGAGAATTTATTGGCGGTTGAGGTTGAGAAATGAAATTATTGGGAGTGTTTTCACAGGTTTTGAAGAACTGGTTTTTCCCAATTATAGACGGCACTCTGCTGAAATTTTTATAAAATTTGCGGAAACTTTAAATTGATTGAAAATTTGATATGTGGTTTAACTTCAAATAAAAGTTTTTAATTCCTACCAAAAGTGCTCGCCACCTTCAAAAGAAGTAAAATTTGTTTTAAAATCCCTTATAGTGTATTTAATGGGTTATCAGTAGGCGAAGTTTGGTAATTCATTAAATATACTATGAGATCATGTTATGCCTTACGGAGGGGTAAGGTGTGACACTGAAAGTATTAGTGATGAATAACTTATTGCTAAAATTTATTAACGACATATTTTTATATAATAACTTTTCGCTGGTGAAAGTATTAGGGATGAATAAGTCGTTGTTAAATATTATTAGTAATGACTTTGTATAGAATATATTGTTATTGCTGAAAGTATTAGTGATATATATATATTATTGCTAAATATAATTAACGACAAATTTTTGTCTCTAATTTACATTATTAGCATCAAAATTATACAATTGACGCCATATATAAATATATTTTTATTGGTATAAATAATAAAAATCATGAAGGGTATTATTGACAACGCCAATGTTTTCTTTCTTCATGCATTTATAAAGACTAAATTTTGAAACACGTGAGTTATTTTATTATGTAAATATTGAATATTAAATATAATTATTTACATTAAAATGCTAATTTTAAGGTTAGTTTAGTTCTATAAATAAAAATATATATTAATTTTGAAATTACTATATTTTAATAAGATTATTTTTTTACAAAAATTTATATATTATAATTAATTTAATTATTAATATATAATATTAATTAATTATTAACTTAAATGTAATAAAATATAAATGTAATAGGATAATAAGTCTTTAAAAAATATGAATAAGTAAAAATACCGTTTAAAATCCGAATTGAGAAATTAATCTTGCATGCAAATTGACACATGCATTAGGTTAATCTAAATTCTGTTCTCTTCTATTTTTTTTAAATAAGTTTTTGAATTGGTTATTTTTTTTTTAAAAATAAGTTTTTGAATTGGTTATATTTTAATATTTTTTTAATAATTTAAAACTGATGTTGATTTCTTTATATAATGAGATTAGTTTAGCTAATTAGTTAACATAAAAAAATATTCTTCTTAAAATTAGAAATTATGAATAATTTTAAAATTATATGTTAATTTTTTATTTTAATTAGTATTAATATCTCATCTATATTCTGCTAATGGATGGAAAAACAATCTAATGGCATAAAACTTCAAGATACTAATTAATGAAAATGAAAATTTTAACTTTTAAAGGATAATAAGATAAATTTTTAAAATTACTCTTATAAATTATTAAAACAATATATATGAATCTTTTGTAGAATTAAAAATATTTTATTTTAGATGTAAGATACGAAAACGGAAGTATATCAAACGAACGATTATAAATCCATGTGTAAATATGAGACTTATTAATATATCTCATTTAATTAACAACTTTATCATGAATTTAATTTGGATTTGTTTATTCTATATTCCCGAGACCCATAGGTCTGTACCGGTGCCTACAACAGTTTGCGGTGTGGTTTCGAAGGCTACATATTTGACAAGGGTTGCATGGACGATAACCACCATTAGAAAAATTAGAAGGATGTCTAGGATTGCCATTTAGTGAAGAAGAGTGTGATGTAGGAAGCAGTGGTGGATTGCCCATTGGAAAAATGACCATATTAGTAATAGGAGGATCTTGAGAAGTTTTGATCAAAATTTCATGTGCAACTAGTTGGCCGTAAAGTTCATAAAAGGAAATTGGCTTAGTCTGCTGATTATTAGTTGATATTCAGACCCAAGTGGCCGAAAAAGTCCCGCGAAATCCCCCTCTTCGCATGGGCATCGTTTTGTCTTCTCGGGCCGATTCCGGCCGATCCGGCCACCAATCCGACTGGGTCTTGTGTCAAAACCCATCTATACCTCGAGAGCTTTCCATAGACACAAAGAACACCAAATTCCTTTTGCATTAGCTTAATAATATTGCTAAGGATCGCGGGGCAAAGTTTTAGAATTTTTAGAGCTCATTTGGGTAGTTTTTGCAAAAGGATTAATTATAAGGACTAAACTGTAATTTTTCATATTGTGATTGTTAAGTGTTTGGATGGGCCCAAGAGGGGCTATGTGATGGGATTAAGTTGTGGGTGTGTGGTTTGTGGATATAGAAGTGCGTTTTAAGCCCTTTTGCAGGTTGGGTAGGTCCTAGGTATAGGGGAGACTCTGCCGAATTTTCAGCACGACTTAGGACATCTTTGGTCTTTTCTTAGTTTGTATTGAGTCAAATGCATTAAATAATTGTAATAAAAATTGTCAGGTGAGCCGGAACAACCTTTCTCCTCCGCCTAGCGGCCACAGTGACTTCGGTTAAGTCTGTGAGTAAAATATTAATTTTAATTGTAATTTCAATATTATTATATGTTCAAGAATGCCCATGCATCACTTATAAATATGTATCAATGTAGTTAAACACTAGGCACGTTTTATATTGCATTCATAATTGTTGAAGTGCCATGGATATTGTTTGTGGTAATTTGAAGCAGTGTGTGTGCGTGGCGTATGTGTGGTATGATATTGGATATGGACAGGACGGGTAGACACGGCTTGAGAGACACTCGCTGGGACTCCGTCCTTCGGGGTAGACATGGCTTGAGAGACACTCGCTGTGACCCCGCATTTGATTTATTAAGCGAAAGTCCGGTTTGAGAGACACTCGCTGGCAGAGGTTGGATTAAGAGGGCTGTATAGGGGATCAGCTCCCATATATGTATTGTTTGACAGTGTTGGGTGTGTGAGTGCTCCAAATTGCCTTTTTGCTGTTATGATATGAATTGTATGAAAATTATGAGAATGTTGCATATCACTCCACAGGGTGCATTAGCTTTAGATAGCTATAGAGATTATGATTAAAATTGGTATTTTACTCTCTGAGTCGAACGCTCACTCCTGTTCATCTATTTTTCTAGGCTACAGGAGGATTATTTATTGTGGCTAACCTGCTCTTCTTCTTCGCAGGTCCATTAATAGTATTTAATGTATTTTGTACAATTGAGTTAATTTTTAGACTCCGCATGTGTTAAAAGCACTTATTTTTATTTTGGACCTATTATAAAAGTTATGTTGGACCTGTAAAATTATCAACTGTATGCATGATGGGATTGGATGAGGGAGCTGAGCTCCCATTTGAGTTATGACATTTTGATTATGTGGAGGGTGAGCTGAGCTCCCCAATTTATTATATATTGTGTTTACAGGTCAGACGAGTCAAAAACTCCCCATTGAATAATCCATTTTATAGCCAGACTCTGTCCGGTTGAATTCTTGAAATTGGGCCCAAATGGGCCTTAGAGTTGGATTGAGGAATAATTAGGCTTACTATGGGTCTCGGGGGCTTTAGGCTAGCCTAGGTCCTAGTGCTGGTCCAACCCATAGGTTGGGTCATGACAAATGTGGTATCAGAGCTTAGGCTCCAGATTCATAGGGAATATTTGTCTAAAGTGTTGGGAAGAGTCTAATAGGAGTCACATGCGGAGAATAGGGTCCACATTCGTTCTGCATTGCCATCTTTGTTTCTAGATTCATCTTTGTATAATTGTGTGTAAATATGAGTCTATAGAGCTGTATAACATGCCGTTTTGAATTTTTGTGGGCTAATGCTGTTGAATTTTAGGAAAATGCATAGAAGCAGAAGAGCTGCCACTGCACCAGAACCGGATGTGCTTGACGAGGTGTCGACACAGAATGAGGCACCTACCCCGAGGAGACAGGGTAGGAGGCTTAGAGCTGCTCAAGTAGAAGAGCAGCCGCCACCAGTTCTGGACAGTCTTTTATGGCCCAAGGTCCCATGGACCCAATGGCAGCTACCTTAGCCGAATTGCAGAGAACCATTGATATGATGGCACAGTATATAGTCCACCCTCCTCAACAGCAGCAGTTCACCGCACCAAGAGGGGAACCTTACAAACAAATAATTAATTTTAAGAAGTTGGTGCCTGGTACTTATGATGTGTCAGATGATGCCTATCGGTTTTTGGATTCCTGCAAACAGGTAGGGATGGAGTTGCAGTTGACTGATAGAAGGCTTATAGAGTGTGTGTAGCATGTCATGGGGCCTGTGCCTAGGCAATGGATGAATGACTACATTGTTAGTAGTATGCCCTAGAGCATATCATTTAGTATGTATCTTGTACATATTTTTATTAATAAAAGGCATTTTCACTTTTCCGTTTACATAATATATTTATGTGTAATAGAAAAGGTCCATTGATATTTTGTTAGAAATATTATTCTTAAGTTGTTATGAATATGAGTGACAATATTTCTAGCACAGAGTATCATAAATAGGTTCACAATCGAGGATACTTCATAATAAGGACATGACTTATCCAGAAAGATCGTATTCATGTTTGTTCCCAAGTTATTTATATGAGATATAAATAAGATGGAATGGTGAGTCTCATGCCATATAACAAACATGATAGGCACTTATAAATGATAAGTAGGCCGAACCAGTGACATTTATGACAAGCACATGGAGTTTACTCTTGTCAATGTTTTGTCATAAATCATATCAGTATATATAATCTTTAGACCTGAGATAGCACAGTTATCTTGTATATAGGTAGTTTGAGTTTGATACTGCTTTCATGCTTGTACTGTGTATGGGTATATGGGCATGTGTTGGCTCCTACTAGTTATATATGGAGGTAGGTGTTGATCAAGATGGAATCTGTTCCTCTAAGTAAATAGAGATAAAATCCTATGTTCATTTAATTGTTCTTGATGTTTCAAGTTCTGGCCAGACAGATAGATTTATTCGTAAAAGAGTTTACGATGAGAAAATCTTTTAATCAAGAACTGGAATTAAAAGAGAACATAATATTCATAGCAAATGGAGTTTGACATAAACCATGACTCCAGCTTGAGTTGGGATTTTGTAACAGAGAGATTCTAGTGCATGGTAACATATGATTATAGGTTCATTTAAGGTAAACCTTATTACTAATTGGGTGGCCATGGCATGCTATGCTAGGTGTTAACCATGGTCTATGAGGTTCATAAAATGATTTAGAGAAATCATTTATGGTAAGAAAGAGTTCTGATGATCTTAAGAGTTGATATCATGTCTCATTGCCAATTAGTGATGAGCCTAGTAAGTCACACACATACACAAGTTATTACCTATTTAAATATGATTTAATTAATTAATTAAAGAGTTTAATTGATTAATTAAATAGGTTTGGTTTGCAATTAAATTGCAAAGTCCCTAGCATGACTTGAAACCAAATCTAGATTATTGGATGTGTAGTATAAATTAAATTTATATTTAAAGTGTTTAAATATGAATTTAATTAATGAGAAATTAATTAATAGAGATTAATTAATTAATTTATATTTGATATAAATTAATTAGAAGAAGAAAAATAATTATTTTGGGTTAAGAACTCAAAATTAAGACACAGGGGCATTTTGGTCATTTCACAGTGTGACACGTGGCACCATGAGATGGTGACACATGGGATTACACATAAGCTTGCCAAATGTTTTTTTAATCATGTAAGATGATTAAAATCAAGATTAAATATAGGTTTGACACTTGGCACAATGTGATTGGGTTACTTAAACCTAGAGCTAATCAAAGGGTGACATGTGGCAAGGGTTTAATGTGTTAACCTAGCTATTTAAGTGTTGTTATGAAAAGAAAAGTAACCAGTAGCCACTCCTCTCATTTGTCACGCCACTTTGAGGATTTTCATCTATTCTTCTTCATCTCTCATCAATTCAAAGAGATTAGCCATCAATCTCTTGAATTAAGAACACTAGAAATTGTTTCTAGTGTCCTGTTTACATCTCTAATATCTTAAAAGGAAGAACTTGAATTTCTAATTAATAGAAAAGGCTTTAGAAGCTGTTCAAGGGCTACCATAGGTGTTCTTGGTGTGGACAAGCTAGAGGGACAACATTTGGTGTCCTGAAGACGAATCTCAAAGGCGCAGACACGCTGCAGTGCATCAAGAGGTTAGTGTAATCGTTCTTGATTTAATCTAGGGTTCTAAAATTAATCTGATTAATTTTAAAATCTTAAATGGCAAATACAGATCCAAAAACATATTAAAAGAGTTTTAATATGTTGTTTATCATTGAAATCAAATAGATAAAAATAAATCTTGCATGATGCATGTGACTCTAGGTGAAAATTTTTGAATTCAATGGTATAAACTTGTGTTTTTCACGCTTCCGTTCCTTCATACATATTACCTCGGATTGAAGATTTGCCTTGGACTCAGTTTGTGGAACTGTTTATCAATAGGTTTGTGCCAGAAAGCTTCAGAGATCAAAAGCAATGGGCCTTTGAGGCCTTAAGGAAGAATCGTAGATCTGTAGATGAATATGCTATAGAATTTTTAGAACTGAGCAGGTATGCCCCTACAGCAGTAGCTACAGAAAATATGAAGGTAAAGAGGTTCCTAAAGGGGCTGGACAGGAGGTATGCAAACCTGGCCATGATGCCTGATCAGTCTTTTGATATGGTAGTTGATCGAGCTCGACATATTGAGATTAGCTATATAGGAGATGACAGTGGAAGAGCAAAGAAGAAATAAAGCAGAGAGTTCTTCAGGTGTTCCCTACACGGGTACCACGGATAGTGGCGGCCAAAGTCATTACAGAGGAAGAGGTAAAAGCAACAAGAAGGGTGGTTTTAAACACAAATCTCGAGGATTCAGACTAGGGTACAGATCCAACAGTGGTCACAGTTCGGGTTACAGCAGTTCGGGGTCTGGTTCAGGATCCTCCTTGGCACCTTGCACACAGTGTGAAATAGGACATTCAGGACCTTGTATGATGGGTTTAGGAGTATGTTTCCGGTATCGCCAGCAGGGTCACTTTGCTAGAGAATGTCTAGTGTTCAGCGAGCAACAGATGGGGTCACAGGATTCTGTTGCAAATGTTCCTCGTCAATTGTATCCTGGTGCTTCTAGCATGGCAGGCAGTCAGTTCAGTGGCCAACAGGGCCGAGGACAAGGAGGACGTGGATTAGAGGCAGGTCAGGAGGTAGAAGTCAATATCAGGGTTCTTCAACGTAGGGTAGGGGTCAAGGTCGGCCTTTCACCTTGACCCACCAGGATGCTCAGGCTTCCAATGCAGTTGTGGCAGGTATTCTTCTAGTCTGTTCCTATGAGGCTCTTGTTTTGATAGATCCGGGGAGCCCAATAGTAGAATGCCATGAGATTGAGTAGGAACCCTATAACTTTAGAATGCCCTTTGTCTGTAGCTACCCCACTTAGTGACAACATAGATGTGGATATGGTTTTTTCGGGTAGCCCAATAGTAGTGGATAGAAGGATCCTCCCAGCAGACTTGGTTCCTCTACCAGTAATGGATTTCGATGTAATTTTGAAAATGGATTGGTTGGCAACTCATTATGCCACTTTAGACTGCAGGAACAAAAAGGTATATTTCCACGTACCTGGTGTGGAAAAGTTTAGCTTTGATGGTGACAGGAGCATGGCTCAATATAATTTGGTGTCAGCAATTAGTGCTAGAAAAATATTGAGGCGTGAATGTCAAGGGTATTTGGCATTGGTGAGAGATACATCTGTAGAAGGTGTTAACATGGAAAATGTTCCTGTTGTCAGAGAATTCATGGATGTCTTCCCTGAGGAGTGGTGGTGTCGAATCCACCAGAAATTAAATTTAACTGAAATTACCAACTATGAAATATTTTCTGTAGCAAATGGTAAGTCCAGGTTGAACCCTAGAGACTGAATTATTAATTTTCGTCACTTGTGTGTTGAAAAACGAAAGAAACAAAGATTGGGGGAGGGGGGGGGGGTTTATAACACAAAATCAGAAGAAATTAGAAATTCAAGAACTAAATATGAAAATCTCAATTTAAACAAACTTCAGTCCAGGGTAATTCTCATTCCTATGCACTGATTTGATCATAGACAAAGAAATACAATTATCTCTTATTGAATACTTAACGTAGATTTACTAAACAAGCGAGGTAAACCCCTGACTTCCCTATACTCATCAATTCGAGCCCAGCACTCTTATTGACTCTAATTATTAACTGAGTTGGTATTAAGCAATCCTCATCAGATTAATAATTGCTTTAAGAAAAGGAAGTAGTTAAGCTGAACAATAATATATGAAGCATAAATCATTTAATCCATCATATTGTTTCCTTAGGTTATTATCGCAAACTGAGATCATAATCAATAAAACCTAATTGCCACTTATGTTCAATCTTACATAACAATTATGGATTATGAAGATGAACTAGCATTTGATCTCATTAAACAATCAACTAATAGGCCTTTTTAGCAAATCATTCAATAGATCAAAGACAAATAAATAAGAAAATAATAGATATTCAAAAGAACATAAATTAAATTAAGAACCTGGTCTCACAAATCAAGCAAAAGAACTTGAATCCCTTTAACTGAATGAAAAACTTAGCCACTTATGGCTTACAGAAAAATAAAAGAAAAACTAAAGAAGAATTCTAAAAGATGAATGGAGAGGCTGCTGAATCTCTGAATCTCCGGTTGCCTTTGAGACGGCTGCTAACTCTTCTATTTATAATAAATGGTCTAGGGTTAGGTTTTCTGTCAAAAACTACAACTGGAGCGGAATTAGGAATCTGATTGTCGACGGATACACGGCCCGTGTATCATTACACGGCCTAGAGCCTGGGGGCCGTGTAACTTATTGGAGCTGAATGGTCTTGTTTCGCATGGGCATAGAAAGTTACACGGGTCTCCAAGATTTACACGGGCCAATTTACATGGCCCGTGTACTTTGTCTTTTCCTCAGTTCTCTGGGTTTCTTTTGGCAGAAAGTTATAAGGGTCTCCAAGATTTACACGGGCCAAGTTACACGGCCCGTGTACTTCGTATCAACCACGCTTCTCAATCCTTCGACCTTTCCAAGCTTCCTTCCACACTATATTGCTCTGGAACTTCACCAAAACCCTAAAAAAGTACAGCAATAGTCAAATTTGTCCATTTAACATAATTATTTCAACAACTCTCTAAACATATGGCTAATAGATAACTATACTTTAATCAACTGAATTAAACATAAAAACACATTAAAAGCACTAAATGTGATGGGAGTAAAATTAATAAATTATGCACTTATCAAATTCCCCTACACTTATTCCATGCTTGTTCTCAAGTATGACTTAAATTCTCCATTAACTCCACTTAGAAGTTCCTTAACTTCACCCTATCACAATCATTCTCTAACAAAAGATTAAAAGTTTGAAAGAAGAGGCAAGTAAGGTAATAACCATCACAACAAATTCCATCAATACCATACCAATATATCAACAATTTTCCAACATAAAACAATAGGCTTGAAATCAATTAAGCTTACACATTTAGAGTTCCATAAAATTTTAAATCAATACATACCAAAATACAAGGTTAATTTATCAAGGCACAACAATTATAACTCTTTGCAAATCTTAGGGGAGACAGAAATGGGTTTTTTTTTTTTATTCAAAATTGGAACTTCTCTCTTATTACAGTTACTTTTAACCGTCACCTTCAGAAAAGTCCCTTGCTCATATCCTAGCTAGCTTTTGGCCTGAGAATCGACATGGGGTTCATGAAGACCTCTGGTTAGTTTGCTTAACTAAAATAGTAGAGTAATTTTCAAGTTCAACCTTTTATTTCTCCCAATTTATGCATCTACGTATTATAAAGTGCCTTGATAGATTAAACAAAGTTCTAAAATATGCATGACACTAGTTTAAAGCACACATAACTAATTATTTCACCATTAAATCAAGCCTAAATGGTTTATGTAGAAAAAAATTTCTCTATGGTATGAAGAAGAGGGAAAATCTATCATTAAAGTTACTATTATCTTGCCTAAAATTTCAAAAATTTAATCTAAAGTAGAAAAATTATTTCAAGGACAAAGCACTTCTCTCCGAGAGTTAATATAGAATCATGAATCAAGCTTATAAGAACAATTTTTTTTTTAATTAAAGCAACAAAAGCAATAAATTTCTCCTTCCCCACACTTAAAACTTACATTGTCCCCAATGTAAAGCCTAAATGCAAAAGAAAAGGAATACAAAATGCTAGAAAATAAAATAAGATAAAGGAAAGAAAACAAATCTGATTGTAGCTAACAAGCCACCCATGGGTTGCCTCCCAAGTAGAGCCTTTGTTTATTATCGTTAGCTCGACATAGCAAAACTCCTTAATCCACTGAATTCTTTTGAAACCCCTCATAAAATGGCTTGAGTTCATGATCATTGACCTTGAACACTTTGTTAGTTCCTAAACTTTGAATTTCAACTGCACTATAAGAAAACACATTAGTAACAACAAAGAGTCCAATCCAACGAGAACGCAACTTACCAGCCATCAACTTTAGTCTGGAATTATACAATAAAACTTTTTGCCCAATCACAAACTGCTTCTTTAGTTTGTCATGGAATGCCTTGGTCTTTTCTTTACAGATCCTAGAATTTGCATAAGCCTTAAGGCGAATTTCCTGTAATTCATGCAAATGTGATTTTCTTTCTAACTCATCCTCAAAAACATCTTGCACAAATGTATCAACAACATCAATAGAAAAGACAGAATGATTATCAGCAAGATACTTCATAGCATCAAAAATATTAAATTTGACAGTCTCTCCATCAAACTCCATAGTTAAGGTACCCTCATCCACATCAATTTTTGTCTTGGCAGTTTTTAGGAAAGGTCTTCCAAACAAAATCAAAGCTGAATTTGATGAGAGAGCACTATCATCCTCCATATCTAGAATGTAAAAATCTGCAGGAAAAATCAATCCTCCAACCTGCACCAACACATACTCAACTACTCCCAATGGGTAAGCATTAGAACGATCAGCTAACTGAATAATGATACTGCTTTCTTTCAAAAGACCCAAATTTAAAGTTTGAAAAACTGAATTTAACATAATATTAATAGATGCTCCTAAATCTGCCATTGGACTTTCAAATTTAGAATCACCTATTCTGCAGGGAATAGAAAATGAACCTGGATCCTTACACTTAGGGGCTAATTTTTGCTGAATTAATACCGACACATTTTCCCCCACACTGATCTTCTCATTATTCTTCAACTTGCGCTTTGTAGTGCATAATTCCTTAAGGAATTTAGCATACTTGGAAACTTGTTTGATTGCATCAAGTAAAGGTATATTCACTTCCACCTTTCTGAAAGTCTCCAAAATTTCTTTCTCTTGTTCTTCTTTTTTATTTTTAGCCAACCTGCATGGGAATAGAGGAAGAACAACATTATTAACCTTATTTAGTTTGGATTCAGTACTTACCTCAACTTCAGGAACTTCAGACTCTTTTTCTCCTTGCTTCTTTTTTGGCTCATGTGGAGCTTGGTTATCAACTTCTTTCCCACTTTGCAATAATATAGCACTTGCATTTTCTCTGGGGTTCATGACTGTTTGTGACGGGAGCTTTCCAGAACTTTGAGCTTCCAGCTTGCTCACAAATGAGGCTAATGACCAATCTACCTCTCTATGTTTTGAATGCTATTTTTGGTCTCCTATTGAAACTGTTGTGTATTGTTAGCTAAGGCTTTAACAATTTCATCAAGTGACATACCTTGATTTGAGGGAGGCGGAGGTGGATGTGGTTGTGGTTGATTCACTTGTGGTCTTTGCTGTTGGCATCGGTTTTGCACCGGTTGATTCCCATAACTCAAATTAGGATGATCTCGCCATCCTGGATTATAAGTATTAGAATAGGAATCATATCTGCATTGTGGCTGTCCATAATGTCCTACTGCATTAGCATGTTGCATTGACTCATCTTCTTGTAACACAGGACATATATCAGTAGCATGACCCGAACCCAAACAAATTCCACATGCCTTAAAAGTTTGCATTTTTCCTACAGCCAACTGCCTCACCAAAGAAGTTAAATCAGAAATTTGTTTCTCAAGGTTAGATGTACTTACCTCATTTACCTTTATAGGTGTGTGGTCCATTCTCATTCCAAACTGTTGAGAATTTGCTGCCATGTTAGCAATCAACCTTCTTGCCTCTTCTGGTGTCTTGTCAACCAAAGCTCCTCCACTAGCAGCATCTATTATACTGCAGTCCATTGGTAGAAGTCCCTCATAGAAATATTGAATTAACAGCTGCTCACTTATTTGATGATGGGGACAGCTTGCGCACAACTTCTTAAATCTCTCCCAGTACTCATACAAGGTCTCTCCATTGTATTGCCGAATGCCATAAATTTCTTTTCTTATATTGGCAGCATGAGAAGCAGGAAAATACTTCTCCAAAAATATTTACTTCATCCCATTCCATGAGTTAACAGATCCGGAAGGAAGGTAATACAACCAATCCTTGGCTGTGCCTTCTAGTGAGAAGGGAAAAGCTCGAAGCTTGATCTGATCCTCTGAAACTCCTTGAGGTTTCATGCTGGAACACACAACATGAAATTCCTTTAGATGCTTATGTGGATCCTCACCTGCAAGACCATGAAACTTGGGCAACAAATGGATTAGTCCAGATTTCAATTCAAAAGCAACATTTAAAGCAGGGTATTGAATACACAAAGGCTGTTGGTTTAGATCAGGAGCAGCCAACTCTTTCAAAGTCCTAGCAGCCATGGTCTCATTTTCAGAACTTGATTTTGAATCCGAATCCGAACTTAACTCCCTTGGAGATTGGACTCCTTCAAATGTACTCACAATCAGCCTACCTTGCTTAGCCAATTTTCTCAACTGTTTAGCTGTTTTTTTCTACTTCTGGATCAAAGATCAACTCACCAGATTGAGAAGTTCTTGTCATAAACAAAAAGAAATCAAAGTAAAAACAGAAAAATGCCTCAAAACCCTAGAAAACGATGGAATTTGGCCTTAAGAGGGTAGGGCATTGGTCTTGATCATAGCGTCGTTTCCTTCAAAATAAGTATGGGCCGCCTCCAAATTCAACCAAAATCCTTAATGAACAGTAACAATGAATAGTAACATCGTAATTAAAATTTTTTTTTTTTCGAAAACTTGAAAATAGCAACAAATCACAAATAAAATTAATAACAAAATATCCTAACACCAAAAACATGAATTCCAATAAATTTCAATCCCCGGCAACGGCGCCATAATTCTTGGTGGGCATCGAATCCGCTAGAAATTAAATTTAACTGAAATTACCAATTATGAAATATTTTCTGCAGCAAATGGTAAGTCCAGGTTGAACCCTAGAGACTGAATTATTAATTTTCATGCACTTGTGTGTAGGAAAATGAAAGAAATAAAGATTTGGGGAGGCGGGGGTTTATAACACAAAATCAGAAGAAATTAGAAATTCAAGAACTAAATATGAAAATCTCAATTTAAACAAACTTCAGTCCAGGGTAATTCTCATTGCTATGCATTGATTTGATCATAGACAAAGAAATACAATTATCTCTTATTGAATACTTAACGTAGATTTACCAAATAAGCGAGGTAAATCCCTGACTTCCCTATACTCATCAATTTGAGCTCAGTACTCTTATTGACTCTAATTATTAACTGAGTTGGTATTAAGCAATCCTCATCAGATTAATAACTGCTTTAAGAAAAGGAAGTAGTTAAGCTGAACAATAATTTATGAAGCATAAATCATTTAATCCATCCTATTCTTTCCTTAGGTTATTATCGAAAACTGAGATCATAATCAATAAAACCTAATTGCCACTTATGTTCAATCTTACATAACAATTACGAATTATGAAGATGAACTAGCATTTGATCTCATCAAACAATAAACTAATAGGCCTTTTTAGCAAATCATTCAATAGATCAAAGACAAATAAATCAGAAAACAATAGATATTTAAAAGAACATAAATTAAATTAAGAACCTGGTCTCACAAATCAAGCAAAAGAACTTGAATCCCTTTAACTGAATGAAAAACTTAGCCACTCATGGCTTACAGAAAAATAAAAGAAAAACTAAAGAAGAATTCTAAAAGATGAATGGAGAGGCTGCTGAATCTCTGAATCTTTGGATGCCTTTGAGACGGCTGCTAACTCTTCTATTTATAATAAATGGTCTAGGGTTAGGTTTTCTGTTAAAAACTGCAACTGGAGTGGAATTAGGAATCTGACTGTCGACGGATACACAGCTCGTGTATCACTACACGGCCCAGAGCCCAGGGGCCGTGTAACTTACTGGAGCTGAATGGTCTTATTTCGCATGGGCACAGAAAGTTACACGGGTCTCCAAGATTTACACGGGCCAAGTTACACGGCCCGTGTACTTTGTCTCTTCCTCAGTTCTCTGGGTTTCTTTTGGCAAAAAGTTACACAGTCCTCCAAGATTTACATGGGCCAAGTTACACAGCCCGTGTACTTTGTATCAACCATGCTTCTTAATCCTTCGACCTTTCCAAGCTTCCTTCCACACTATATTGCTCCAAAACTTCACCAAAACCCTAAAAAAGTACAGCAATAGTCAAATTTCTCCATTTAACACAATTATTTCAACAACTCTCTAAACATATGGCTAATAGGTAACTATACTTTAATCAACTGAATTAAACATAAAAACACATTAAAAGCACTAAATGTGATGGGAGTAAAATTAATAAATTATGCACTTATCAAGGAGCTTCCAGGGTTGCCACCAGGAAGGGAAATAGAGTTTTGCATTGATGTTGTGTCGGGTACAAACCAATATTAATGCCGCCTTACAGGATGGCACCAGCAGAATTGAAAGAGCTAAAGGAGCAATTATAGGAGCTTTTGGACATGGGTTTCATACGTCTGAGCACTTTACCCTGGGGTGCTCCTGTTCTATTTGTGAGAAAGAAAGATGGGTCCTTGAGGTTGTGTATTTATTATAGACAGCTGAATAAGGTGACTGTGAAGAACAAGTATACATTTTCTCGGATCGATGATCTATTTGATCAGCTCCAAGGGGCTAGATTCTTTTCCAAAATAGACCTATGATCAGGCTACCATCAGTTGAGAATCAAGAATAAGGATGTGTCCAAGACAGCATTCAGGACAAGATATGGTCATTATGAGTTCTTGGTAATGTCTTTTGGACTCACTAATGCACCAGCAGCCTTCATGGACTTGATGAACAGGGTGTTCAGGCCATTCATGGACCGTTTTGTCATCGTATTCATAGATGACATTTTGGTATACTCTCGGACTGAGGAAGAACACATGTGGCATTTAAGGATGGTGTTGCAAACTTTGAGGGAGCACCAACTATATGCCAAATTTTCAAAATGTGAATTTTGGCTAGAAAGCATCTCATTCTTAGGACACGTGGTTTTTAGTGAAGGCATTCAAGTGGATCCCAAGAAAATTGAGGCTGTAACTGATTGGCTTAGGCCTACAACAGTCACTGAGGTGCGAAATTTTCTAGGCCTAGCTGGCTACTATAGGCGTTTTGTGCAGGATTTTTCTAGGATAGTAGCTCTCCTAACCAAGTTAACTCGGAAGAATGTTCCATTCATTTGGACAGATGATTGTGAGGAAAGTTTCCAGAAGCTTAAGGAGTGTCTAACCACCGCCCCTGTGTTGACATTACCGATGAGTGGTGAAGGACATACCGTGTACTGTGATGCCTCCATAGTTGGCATAGGGTGTGTTTTGATGCAGAATGGAAAAGTAGTGGCTTATGCTTCAAGGCAGCAAAAAGGCATGAGTAGAACTACCCCACCCATGATTTGGAAATGGCGGTTGTAGTCTTTGCACTAAAGATCTAGAGATACAACCTGTATGGTGAAGTGTGCGAGATATACACCGACCACAAGAGTTTGAAGTACATCTTCCAATAGAGGGATTTAAATTTGAGATAGAGGAGATGGATGGAGCTTCTGAAGGACTATGATTCTACCATCCAGCACCACCCTGGGAAGGCTAATGTAGTAGCAGATGCTTTGAGCAGAAAATCTTCTGGCAGCTTAGCGCACATATCAGCGGAGAAGAGACCGTTGATTCAGGAAGTACATGAATTGATGGATCAAGGTCTGATCTTAGATCTTTTAGATGAGGGGGTTTTATTGGCCCATTTTTTAGTGAGACCAGACCTGCGAGATAGAGTCAGAGTTTCTAAGCACAGAGATCAGCAATTAATGAAGATCATAGAAAGAGTACAGCAGGGTGGAGGTGGTGAGCTTGGATTTGCCAATGATAACCCCCTTATGCAAGGTTCCAGGATATGTGTGCCCGGCGTGGACAATCTCAGAAATGAATTCATGCGAGAGACACACTATACACTGTACAATGTCCACCCAGGCTCCACCAAAATGTACCATGATATAAAAGATAGCTACTGGTGAAATGGCATGAAGAGAGACATAACAGACTTTGTGTCCAAGTGCTTGACTTATCAGAAGGTGAAGTTTGAACACCAGAGGCCGTCAGGGAAGCTGCAAGAGCTCCATATCCCATAATGGAAGTGGGAAATGATCACTATGGATTTTGTGATTGAGTTGCCTCGTACCACGAGGGGATATGATTCGATATGGGTAATTGTAGATCGTCTGACTAAATCAACTCATTTCTTGCCAGTGAAAATCACATATTCTGTTGCACAGTACGCTCGGCTCTATGTTCGAGAAATAGTCAGATTACATGGAGTTCTTGCTTCCATAATATCTGACAGAGGGCCCCAGTTCACTTCTAGGTTTTGGAGGAAGCTGCAAGAGGTACTTGGCACGTAATTAGACTTTAGTACTACCTTTCACCCTCAGATAGCCGGGCAGTCTGAAAGGACAATCCAAACACTGGAAGACATGCTTCGCATGTGTGTTTTGGATTTTGGAGGTTAATGGGATGACCAGCTACCCTTGGTGGAGTTTGCCTACAACAACAGTTATCATTCTAGCATAGGGATGGCACCCTATGAGGCGCTATATGGCAGAAAGTGTAGGTCTCCTCTATGTTGGACAAAAATGGCAGAAGCGAAGGTGCATGATGTAGACCTAGTGCAGTACACTTCAAAGATAGTTCCTTTAATCAGGGAGCGATTGAAAACAGTTTTCAGTAGGCAGAAGAGTTATGTAAATCCCAGACAGAAGGATGTAGAGTTTGCAGTAGGCAATTACGTATTCTTGAAGGTTTCTCCGATGAAGGGGGTCATGAGATTTGGGAAGAAGGGCAAGTTGACACCTCGGTATATTGGACCTTTTGAGGTTACTGATAGAGTTGGAGCAGTTGACTATCGGTTGGAGTTACCACCCAACCTTTCTCATGTTCATACTGTATTTCACATTTCCATGCTCAGGAAATACATACTTGATCCTTCTCATGTGTTGCAGCCAGATGTAGTAGAGCTGAAAGAAGACTTGACATTTGAGGAGCAACCTGTAGCCATAGTGGACTACCAAGTGAGGCAGCTAAGATCAAAATAGATCCCTATGGTTAAGGTTTTGTGGAGGAGCCAGTCAGTGGAAGAGTGCACCTGGGAGTCAGAGCGGGACATGCGTAGCAAGTACCCTTATCTGTTCAATGTGTAATTCTGTACTTTATTCTGCCTTATGTAAAATTCGAGGACGAATTTTCTGTAAGGGGGGAAGAATGTAATACCCCTAATTTTTAAATTTATTATTTTGTGGATAAATATTAATATTTTATTTTATTTAAATTTTAGAAAGTTATTTAAAATTTTTTGGATTTTAGAAATCGGATTCGATTTTCCGAAAATATAAAATTTTGATGATTTTTAAAAAATTAATTTAAAGACCACGTGGCAAAACTAAAAATATATTTGGGCTCTACAAATTTTTCTGAGTTTTCTAGAATTTTTTTTGAAAATTTTGGGTCTCGTTTTCATTCCCAAGGCAGAGTAAAAATTCAAATTTTTGTATCATGGATCGGACCGGTCGAATCAGACCGGCCCACTTCCCTTTTCTTCTTCTCTTCCGCGTGTTCCCGATAGCTCTCCTTCTCTCCTCGTTTTCTCTCTCTTCCCTCCACCCCTCGCCGGCCAGCCACCGCCCCAGCCTCCCCTACACACCGGCACACCTCTAGGCCACCTCCCCGCCGCCGGCCGATGCTCCAAGTGGCCGGAAAAGTTGCGTGAAGTCCCCCATGTGCGTGGGCATTATTTCATCTTCTCAGCCTGATTTTGGCCGATTCGGCCACCAATTAGATCGGGTCTTGTGTTAAAACCCATCTACACCTCGAGAGCTTTCCATAGACACCAAGAACACCAAAATCTATCGAGCGGTTTGTCCAATTTTTGTCCGGGAAGTTTTAGCCTATTTCAACTTTTGGGCTAAATTTCTCACAAACCGTGAACCCCACGAGAAAACTGAGAGTACCAGAGTGCTCCACTCGTCAATAGTTTCACGGCAATACCAATTTTAAAATTTTCCGACACCGTTTTTCGGTGAGTCTCGCGAAACTTCGTAGTGTTTTTCCAAGCACTAAATGAGCTTAGAAAATTTCATAAAAAATATATACTAACCCCCATATTATGGGTTTCGTGTATATACCTTCAATTCACAGAAATTCAACGGTAGCCTAGGTCTGTAAATTTTGAGCTGGGCAGACAGGCTATCGAAAAAGTCTTAGAATTAAGTCGAAATTTTGGCTACCCCACTGTTGTCAAAAGTCCTGAGCGCATACCCGGGGTCAGAATCGACATAGGTAAATCCGAACCTTACTTTTTCCTAATAATCTAGTGCTTGAATTGGATTAAAAATCCATAGAATATTCGTGGTAGCTTAGAAAATTAAAATTCCTTTTCCATTAGCTTAGTAATATTGCTAAGGACCGTGGGGAAAAGTTTTAGAATTTTTAGAGCTCATTTGGGTAGTTTTTGCAAAATGATTAATTATAAGGACTAAACTGTAATTTTTAATATTGTGATTGTTGACTGTTTGGATGGGCCTAGGAGAGGTTATGTGATGTGATTGAGTTGTGGGTGTGTGGTTTGTGGATATAGAAGTGCATTTTAAGCCCTTTTGCAGGTTGGGTAGGTCCTAGGTATAGGGGAGACTCTGCCGGATTTTTGGCACGACTTAGGGCAATTTTGGTCTTTTCTTAGTTTGTATTGAGTCAAATGTATTAAATAATTGTAATAAAAATTATTAGGTGAGCCGGAATAACCTTTCTCCTCCGCCTAGCCTCCACAGTGATTTCGGTTAAGTCTGTGAGTAAAATATTAATTTTAATTGTAATTTCGATATTATTATATGTTCAAGCATGCCCATGCATCACTTATAAATATGTATCTATGTAGTTAAACACTAGGCACATTTTATATTGCATTCATAATTGTTGAAGTGCCATGGATGTTGTTTGTGGTAATTTGGAGCAGTGTGTGTGCGTGGCGTGTGTGTGGTATGGTATTGGATATGGACAGGACGAGTAGATATGGCTTGAGAGACACTCGCTGGGACCCCGTCCTACGGGGTAGACACGGCTTGAGAGACACTCGCTGTGACCCTGCATTTTGTTTATTAAGCGAAAGTCCGGCTTGAGAGACACTCGCTGGCAGAGGTTGGATTAAGAGGGCTGTATAGGAGATCAGCTCTCATATATGTATTGTTTGACAGTGTTGGGTGTGTGAGTGCTCCAAATTGTCTTTTTGCTGTTATGATATGAATTGTATGAAAATTATGAGAATGTTGCATATCACTCCACAGGGTGCATTAGCTTTAGATAGCTATAGAGATTATGATTAAAATTGATATTTTACTCTCTGAGTCGAACGCTCACTCCTGTTCATCTATTTTTCCAGGCTATAGAAGGATTATTTGTTATGGCTAACCTGCTCTTCTTTTTCGCAGGTCCATTAATAGTATTTAATATATTTTATACAATTGAGTTAATTTTTAAACTCCGCATGTGTCAAAAGCACTTATTTTTATTTTGGACCTGTATTATAAAAGTTATGTTGGACCTGTAAAATTATTAACTGTATACATGATGGGATTGGATGAGGGAGCTGAGCTCCCATTTGAGTTATGACATTTTGATTATGTGGAGGGTGAGCCGAGCTCCTCAATTTATTATATATTGTGTTTACAGGTCGAGCGAGTCAAAAACTCCCCGTTGAATGGTCTATTTTATAGCTGGACTTTGTCCGGTTGAATTCTTAAAATTGGACCCAAATGGGCCTTAGAGTTAGATTGAAGAATAGTTAGGCTTACTATGGGCCTCGGGGGCTTTAGGTTGGCCCAGGTCTTAGTGCTGGTCCTGCCCATAAGTTGGGTCGTGACAAAAGATATCCTACATACTATAACAATATGGATATTAACAAATTATAATAAATCTACATTTAAACTAAATAAACCGAAGAAAATTAAAATCTCATACAATTATATGTAAAATACATATATAAAAATGATATTAATCATCTCAAATATTTACGATGCATCAATATTAAACATAACAAAAAAATTTGAAAATCAATCTATCTTACCCCATATAAATATCTTTGAATTTGTAAGGATATTTGTTTTATTGGACATTGGCAATAATAACAAAATTCTAGTGATCACATTCATATGCAACTAATCTCAAAGGAATAATATATATGACATATAAAAACTTAAAAAATTTAAAGATTTATAAATAGATTTTGCCTGTTTGAGAGAAAGACACAAAATATAGTGAAAAAAGAAAAAAAATTATGCTATAAATTAAAGTTAATTAAGTTTGAGTCTTTTTGTACGAAAATAGAGCGTGTAAATATAAAAGTTATCATTTACTAATATTAAAAAAAAGCTACAAAGTTATAGCAATTATTTATCATTAATAGAATTGTAATTTTATATCTACTGATATAAATATAAATTTTTTATTTAATAAAATATTTAATTTTTAACAATAATTTTATAATTATGTTAATTAAATAGTTATTTTTAATAGTAATTTTATAATTTAATATTAAAAGTTTATAAATATTTAGAATAATTAAAAAATAAATTAATATAAGTGAGATTCAGTGTTTAATGTTATTTATGAATTTTATTGTAATAAATTAAATAATTTTTAATAAATTAATAATACTTACAGAATTAAGAATATAAAATTATAATAAGATTTTTAGTATAAGTATAATTATTATTAAAATAATACTAAAATTTTAATTTATACTAATTATAATAATATTTAAAAATTAAAATTATTTAGAAATTTAACAATAGAAAAATTATGAAAATTATTAGTGACGAATTTATATTAAATAACTTCTCATTGTTGAAAATATTGTGATGAATCACTTGTTACTAAAAATTATTAACAACATATTTGTATAAAATAACTTATCGTTGGTGAAAGTATTAGGGACGAATAAGTCGTTGCTAAATATTATTAGCAATGACTTTGTATAGAATATTTTGTCATTACTGAGAGAATTAGCAATATATATTGTTGCTAAATATAATTAGCGACAAATTTTGTCCCTCATTTATATTATCAGCATCAAAATTATACAATTGACGCCATAAATATATTTTTATTAGTATAAATAAAAAAAAGTTATGAAGGGCATTATTGGCAATGTCCATGTTTCCTCCCTTTATATATTTATAAATACTAATCTTTGAAACACGTGCAATAATACAGTTATTTTGTTGCATAAATATTGAATATTAAATATAATTATTTACATTAAAATGCTAATTTTAAGGTTACTTTATATATATTAATTTTGAAATTATTATGTTTTAATTAGATTATATTTTTACAAAATTTATATATTATAATTAATTTAACTATTAATATATAATATTAATTTATTTGTTAACTTAAATGTAATAAAATAAAAATATAATAGAATAATAAGTCTTTAAAATATATGAATAAGTAAAACTACTGTTTAAAATCCAAAGTGACAAAATAATCTCGCATGCAAATTGACTCATGTTATTAGGTTGGTTTAAATTCTGTTCTTTTCTATTTTTTTAAAAAGAAGTTTTTGAATTGGTTATATTTTAATATTTTTTTAATAATTTAAAACTGATGCTAATTTCTTTGCATAATGATATTGGTTTAACTAATCAGCCATAAACTTAGATCATTTTTATTCAAAATATAGGCGGATTTCACTTATTTTACATGTGAGTCTCGTCTATTTTACATATAAATTTTACTATATATTATTGTATAATTGATAAAGAATAGATCTAGACAAAAGTTTTGAATAAATAAATGTGCAGTGTGAAAGGAAATTAAGCCACCATTGTGCAAATGGCCTTATCATCTCCCTTAGCACCATGTTTAGTGATATCAAAAATCTTAAAAATATAAGTATTAGTAGTGTGAGAAATTTTAATAGTCACAAAAATATAATAAAAATAAAATTTTCTTAGCAAAGCCAAGAAAGAATGAGAAATAGTTTTAGATTCATAAATAGACATGAGATTCAAATTATACTATAATTGAAAAATTAAAAATAAATTGTAAATAAATGAAAAGTTATAAGAAGAATAATCTGCTTCTGCTGCTGCTAAGCTCTTTCAAGCACAGAAAAATTGAATCTTGAACTTGATGGATCCCAATAATATCTCCTTCAACTAAATTCCTTCTCTTCACAAATTGAATCATCCAGCCTTTGATGAAAACGTAACTCTTCGAAGAACGCCAATGCTTCAAAACCATATGTTGTTCGGTATTAGTATTGCAATCCCATATAGGAACTGCAGCACCATCTTTTTCAATCTGCTCAACAGTCTCACGGCTCAATAATGGCAAAATATGATTTCTGACAGATAAAGATGCCACAAAAAGTCTGCACAGGTTGCCAAGATCACTACCAGTGAGCTTCTTCTTAATCTTCCATGCATCAGAAAGCATCAGTATTGTCGAAACATCATGCATCGGACTCTCTTTTCTCTCAGCTTCAGGGCTGGATGTTATCTCTGCAATATTTTGAACCAGTGCCTTCGATTCTGAATGCGATGATTCTTTGGATACAACAGGTTCCTCTCTTGTTGCAGCAAACGCAGTAATCCAAGATTCATCAAATAGTTTTAGCTCAGTTGAAACTTCATTTTCAGGTCGAGTTGAAACAACGATAGCATCGATCTCATTATCAGCAGAAGAATTAATTTCTTTGATTCTTGGCTTGTTGATCTTGCTTGGAACCCCGCAAGAAAGGGTTAACTCAGTCGAAACTCCATTCTTCTTTTATGCTGGTACTTCCGCTTCTTATCAATTGGCTTGGCTGGAAGAAATTGATCTTTATTTGCTTCCTGAGGTGTGGAAGCAGAGAAAGAACCAAAGGGCTTCAAGTGCTGTTTCTCCATTCTTGTAATTAGTCTAACTTGTTTCTAGTGGGACGAGAGAGGCAAGGGATTAATGCACATATGTATAAAATTGAAGGCAACTTTAACATTGAAGTAATTGGATTTAATATCCTAGTCGGAAACTGATTTCTTTGCTTGGGGCGGTGGTGAGGTTTTGTGGTTTCCTTTCCGGAGTTGGACATGCTTGGGCTGGGCCTGAAATAAGTAAGGGATTAATGCTCTCTCTCTCTGTTCGCCCTTCCAGTCAGCAGCGGAGCTCTCCCTCGTCGTACCCAACGCCCCTATTGCACAACTCTCTCCTCGACAGTCTGACCAACTGCGAACCTAGCGTCTCTCCCAGTTCACCCGAACAACCCACCATCCCTTCCTTCCCATCTCTTTTCACTAAGTTATCTCTATTCTACATGTAATAATAATAATAATAATAATAATGCTTGGGGCGGTGGTGAGGCTCGGTGGTTTCTTTTCCGGAGTTGAACTTGAAAATTTGCCACCACTGTTGGTTCTACTTCGGAAGAATTATAACCAACAGGCTCTTGTTGAGCCAATTTAGTCAGACCTCTTCCTGGCTGTGACTTGGGCTGGCCTTTAAAAAGGCCTACCTTCATTTTCTAATGCATATAATTTCATTTTTAATATGTAAAAAATTAGAAGAAAATTTTTTAATTTCTAATTATTATAATTACTCTTTTTTTTAAATTAATTGCTAAATTTTAATGGGTTCAACTTCTAGTACTTAATTTGAGTAAAAAAATAAATTAAATATTTAATAAAAATAAATAGCCTTATCAATTCAATTGTACTAATAATATTTATCAAATTATTTTAATAAATGATATAATATATGAATGAGATTAAAAAAAATCCATAATTGTGGTCTGAATAATAATAATAATAATAATAATAATAATAATAATAATAATAATAATAATAATAATTATTATTATTATTATTATTATATGAAGGGTTAAACATTGGGTTTGATAAAAATGTCCATTAATTGATTTAGGATAATAAAAATAAAGGATATTTTATTTTTTTAAATATTAATTTATTTTAAAATTTATTATTTAAATTAATTTAGAGTCTATATAAATTTAAAATTCTTAATGAATAAATTTTAATTTAAATATAGTTAAGCTCATAATTAAGAAAAAAAGCAATGTTAAAACAAAAGAAAACAATATATTATCAATTTTATTTAATAATTAATTTTTTATACATAAATAATAGATAAATTTGTAAACGATATTAATTAAAATTAATTAAGAAATATTTAAATTTAACTAATAATAAGTAATTAATTTTATATAAAATTATTTTTTGGTAAGATTATATATATATATATATATATATATATATATATATAATCTGCTGGAAATATTATTTTTAATTATTTAAATTAAAATTAAAATTTTAATATTTTTAATTAAATATAAATAAAATATTTATTAATTAAAGTATTATTTTTTTATTGAATCATATTTCAGCGAAAGTCAGGTGTTACATTATTAATACATAATATTATTTTAACTACAAACTTAAATGTAATGTAATAAAACAAATATATAATAATAAATTTTAAAAATATAAAACGGTGAAGTTTTTTAAAATTAAAATAAACTAATAACAAATATAAGTTATTTTATTGAATTAAATTCGTTTAAACTCTATTTTTGCAAAAAAATTAATTTTCACACATATATATATAATTTAAAATAATATTAACTTGCATAATAAGGTTGTATAACTAGATTAATGTGAAAGAATAATATTTATAAAATTAAAAACTAGGATAATTTTAAAATTTATATTATAGCTTAGTGCATTAGCATTATAAAACTTTCATTTTCATTATATTAATATCTTGAAATTTTATATTGTCATATTATTTATCATAAATAATTTTAAAATCTATTTAATATATTATTTAATATATTTAATAGGTATTTTTATTTTTATATTTATAGATTATATTATACATGTTATAACATTATAGACTAAAATGTAAATATAAATTTAATCATTCATTTTTAATTATTTCATGATAATTATCTAATTAATTTTTTCAAGTAAAGAAAGTGTTTTTCAGGTAAAAGTGATATTAATTATCCTAAACTTTATTGGATGCATCAATATTAAACATGAAAGAAATAGAAAAACTAATCTATCTGAGCTTATATAAATAACATTGAATTTATAAGAATATAATTTGATATTGGCAATAACAACAAAACTATAGTAATTACATTCATGTTTAACTATTCTCATAAGAATGATACTTGTAACATATAAAATGTCACACCTTACCCCTCTGTAAGGTATAACATGATCCCGTAGAATACCTAATGAACTACCGAACTTCACCTACCGATAACTCATTAAGTACCCTACAAGGGATTTTAAAACAATTTTCTTATTTTTAACAAGTGGTGAGCATTTTCTAATAGGTATTTAAAACATGTAATTAAGTTTGAAAGCTAGTTGAAAATTTTGACCCATTTTATTTTTTCGCAAATTTTATAAAAATTTTGACAGAGTTCTGTTTGTATTTTGAGAAAACAATTCTTCAAATACCTGTAAAAAGCACTTCTAAAAATTTTTCTCAACCACTACCTCAATTTCACAATCAAACTCAATCAATTTCAACAATTCCACAATCATTTCAATCAATTTCTCAAGTTCAAAATTCAATAATCCTCAAGGTACAGTCAATCAATTTCATACATTCATATTTTTTTAAGGATAAACAATTTATATATACATCATACAAAAATTTACATTAAGAAAATACAAACTAAAATTTATTATGAATTTTATATAGATTTTGTACAAGCTGCTCAAGACCCATTTTAACATGTCCATACATTTCTGTGCATTACATACATCAAAATAAATATTTACAAGCAGGGTATAAATTATACTCGATAGCTTCAAAGCAGGAAGATCCTCAATCCTCAGTAGCTCAGTCTGCTGCTCCTCTAGTCTCTATATCTATGACAGCAATAAAAGCTATCGCTGAGTACTAGGACTCAGTGGTGCACAACATACTAAAATAATCTTTATGCAGAATTTAAATCACATTTATTCAAAAATTTGACTAAACATGAGAATTAAATACAAATAATGCATTATGAGATTTTAATCCCAAACAATTTCATTTTGAAGTATCAAATCACATTTCATAAAACCCACAGTTAGATCATGCCATTCGAAACAAATAGAATCCCAATAGCCAGAGGCTAAAGAGAAATCACATCACAATGCTAGCTAGCACAAATATATGAATATCCATTCACATCCTCTTCTACTGGCATACCTCAACACTTCTCCAGAGAAGGAATCAAAATTCGAAACTAATTACCCCTACTAGTCGTGCTAGTAAGGTGTTCAAATATATGGTCATGATACTGTGGTTTCAAAACTTATCTTAACAGTTTGCTAAACATTGTCATTTCAAATATACAAAATAACTTTCAACAATTTCGATTAAAGCATCATAAATAATGTCTCAATTCACTTTTTCAAATCATTCAAAACAATATGCAGCAAATAATTTATAAAAATTATACGTTGTGCACAAACCTCAAGCGAGTCGCCTCTTGACCTCGACTCGGTTCCCCGGGTTATTTCTCGGTATTCTTTCCAATTGAAACACACAATTTTACAATGTTTCAGTACTAGAACTTAAAATAAATCCAAAATAAATTTAGCTTCACTTTTACCTAGCTCTAACGCGCTTAACTCGACGTTCTTGAAATTTTGTGTTTTAGGTTACTATTCACTACACTATTCAAGTCAAATTGTTGACTTTCTAAGGCTTAATAGGTATGGGAACTCCAACTTTACCCACATACCACATTTTGGTCACTAAATTTGTTGGTTTTGGTCATTTTCTCAAAACTTAGGTCTTTTAGGCAAAATTACCAAATTTTCAATTTTGGAGTCCTACGTTGCACTATTTCATTAGTCCTTTTACTGTTGGAATTTGACAAAACTTTATTCATAGAAAATGTTTCCTATTGTCTTAAGTTTATTCTCCTTTTTGAATCACTCCAATTGGAGTTTTGTAACTCAAGTTATACCCAAATTAAAGTTACTGTTCATGCTGCAGAATTTTGTTCTGGTAGATTATTGATTCCAACTTCATTCAGCAATTTGATCAAGTTAAGTTCATAATTTGGTCTAATTTTCTTCATATGAAATGTTCTAATATATCTTAGGTTTCCATCGGTTCAAGAATCACCTAAATCGGAGTTTTCTAGAGAGAGTTATAGCCATTGAAACTTTATTGTTCATATGACAAATCTGCAGTTCTGCAGATTCAGGTCACCAACTTTGCTCAGTAATTTGAGTGAGTTAATGGCATAATTTGGGTTTATGTTCTTCATAAAAGTTTTAGGTCTATATCTCATCTAACTACTAGTAAAATTTCAGGTCATTTTGACCTGCCTAGCTCGAGTTATGACCAAATGAACAGATTCATTTGGTCAGTTTGTGCAGAGGCAGCTTGCAATTTTTCAACTTTGATCAATTTGTTCACTAGGTTTTAGTCACTTTTTGGGTATGCTTCCTAAATGAAAATTGTGTCATTTAGTGCCTATTTTCATCCCCAATTGGTCCCATATCAATTGGACTTGTAAAATTTTATTTTTGATCCCTCAAAGTTGACTTTAAGTCATAGTGCATACCCAATCCGAATTTGACTTTGATTCAAACACTTCTAACACACTTAATTAGGTCACAAATGGCCATTTATTTCCTTAAACTATGTCAAAGACATCATTTAGCACTTCTTCACATTTTTGGTCCCTAAACCCTAATGTCCAAACCCTAATTCACACTAATTTTTGCATTTACTTGATTTCATGCCTTTAACCATAGTCATTCAACTAACTAAGGTTTATATACCCCTTTCAAACCATTCAATTCATGCAAATCATCCTCATAACCAAGCTGGCCTAAAATTAGTTTAATCCCTCTACATGAAAATTTTTCATATTTTTATGCAATTAAAATCTTGTTTAACCACAATTTCATACTAAAAATTCAATTCAAATTCAAATTAAAAGAGGAAACTTACCTTAATTGAAGCTTTTTCAATCTCCCTCAATCTTCAAATTCTTTTAATTTCTTGCTCCAAATCTTCTTCTTGAGGGTCAATTTAATGGTTTCTATAATTATTCTCAAGGATTAGAGGGTGAAATCTAAAGTTTAAGAAGCTTAAATCTAAGCTTTAATGGCGGAACAAAATAAGAAGAGAGGGAGAGGAGAGAGCTACGGGAATAAAAAAAAGAAGAAGTGAAAAAATCTTTTTGAATTTTTATTTTTATGCCACATAATTGACTTGGTAAAAAATTAAATTAAATAGAATTTATTTTTAATGTCATGCATGATGTCATTTGGGTAATGTCATAATCCTATTTTCTTTTCCTTTTGTTTTTTTTTTAGCTATTTGACTTGGTCAAAAAGGTTGGAAAATTTAAATTAATTTTAACATCTTATATGATATCATCATCATGATGTAATAAGTCTCATTTTTATTCTTTTTCTTTTTCTTTAATTCTTCAATAGTTCTTTAATTTAATTCTTGATCTCGAAATTTTCTTTTCTCTGATTTTATTTGACGTTAGGTCAGGAGTCAGCTCTCGGAGTCAATTGACCAAATTGCCCTTCACCGGTTCAACCCGGTTTGCAAATAATTCAATATTTCTTCCGGCTTCCTGACACAATTATTTGACTGACTTAACAGTTCTTTTTCGTGATTTTCTCTTTTCCACTGTGTTCATAAGGGTCCTAAGGATCGCAGCGTCACATTTTACGGTTCGAAATTTGAGTTTAAAATGACTTCGCAGTCCTTCCCGAGAAGGTCACCCATCACTGTGACTCTCGGCTCGTTTAACTTCTTATGTTCTGTTTTTCTTGTTTATACTTAACTAATTGGACATTACCAATTATTTGTGTTTATGGTTTATCTAGTTATCTTAAGTGTGGTTCTAATCCCCTTAATTGTCCGGACCGACACTGGTCACCAGAACAGTGAAATATATCAGGCTATGCAATTAGGGGTGTTACAATTCTCCCCCCCCTTAAAATAAATTTCGTCTCAAAATTTTACCTGGTATCAATCTCTGAACAGCTGTGGGTGCTGTCTCCTCATGTCCTCCTCTCGTTCCCAAGTAGCCTCCTGGCCCGAATGATGGTTCCATAGCACTTTTACCAACGGTATCTGTTTGTTCCGTAGCTGCTTCACCTCATAAGCCAGAATCTCTATGGGTTCTTCTTCATATGTGAGGTCTGGATTTACTTCAATTTCCTTTACTGGTAGTAAATGAGATGGGTCTGATTGATACCTCCTCAACATAGACACATAGAAGACATTATGTATCTTCTCTAACTCTGGAGGTAGTGCCAAACGATATGCCAAAGGACCCACTCTTTCCAGAACCTCATAAGGCCCAATGAAGCGAGGACTCAGTTTCCCCTTTCTACCGAATCTCATAATTCTCTTCCAAGGAGAAACCTTGAGGAAAACTTTCTCACCCACTGCATACTCAATATCCCTTCTCTTCAAATCAATGTAGGACTTTTGATGGTCTGATGCAGTCTTAAGTCGATCTCTGATCACCCTGATCTTCTCCTCAGTCTACTGAATAATTTCGAGTCCAATCATCTTTCTTTCACCCATGTCATCCCAACACAACGGGGTTTTACATTTTCTGCCATACAATGCTTCATATGGAGGCATCCCAATGCTTGATTGGTAGCTGTTGTTGTAAGCAAACTCAATCAAAGGCAAGTGTGTATCCCAACTGCCCTCAAATTCAATCACACAAGCCCGTAGCATGTCCTCCAAGATCTGAATTACTCTCTCAGATTGGCCATCTGTCTGTGGATGGAATGCAGTACTGAAGTTCAATATAGTTCCTAGGGCTCTCTGAAGACTACCCCAGAATCTAGAAGTGAACCTAGGATCTCTATCTGATACGATGGATACTGGCACTCCATGTAGTCTCACAATCTCATCAATGTACAACTTGGCCAATCTTTCTAAACTGTAATCCATCCGGACTGGCAGAAAATGAGCAGCCTTAGTCAGTCTGTCAACAATGACCCATACTGTATCATAACTCTTCTGTGTCCTCGGAAGTCCCATCACAAAATCCATTGTTATTCTCTCCCATTTCCATTTCGGTACTGGTAGTGGATGTAACAACCCAGCGGGTACTTGATGCTCTGCCTTCACTTGCTGACAAGTTAGGCATTTGGAAACAAACTCTGCCACATCTCTTTACAAATCTACGGTAGTATCCAGCTAAACCCAGAAAACTACGAATTTCTGTGACATTTCTGGGTGGCCTCCAATTAAGGACAGCTTCAATCTTACTTGGATTTACCTTGATGCCCTCTTCTGATACTACATGCCCCAAGAAAGATATTTCCTTCAGCCAAAATTCACACTTCGATAATTTGGCATACAGCTGCTTCTCCCTCAAAGTCTGCATTACAATCCGTAGATGTCTATCATGCTCTTCTGCATTCCTCGAATAGACCAATATATCATCAATGAATACCACAACAAACTGGTCGAGGTATGGTCTGAAGATAGTGTTCATCAGATCCATAAAAGTAGCCGGAGCATTAGTTAACTCGAATGGCATGACCAAGAACTCATAATGGCCATAACGGGTTCTGAAGGCAGTTTTAAGAATACTCTGCTCTTGTACTTTCAGCTGATAATACCCTGATCTCAAATCAATTTTGGAGAACACAGCTGCACCCCTCAACTGATCAAACAAGTCATCAATGCGGGGTAATGGATATTTATTCTTTATTATCACCTTATTCAACTGCCGATAATCAATACACAAGCGGAGAGTGCCATCTTTCTTCTTTACAAACAACACTGGCGCTCCCCAAGGTGACACACTAGGGCGGATAAAGCCCTTGTCAAGCAATTCTCGCAACTGCACTTTCAACTCTTTCAATTTTGCAGGTGCCATTCTATATGGCGTTATGGAGATTGGGTCCACACCAGGCATAACATCAATTTCAAACTACACCTCTCTTTTTGGAGGTAATCCTGGCAATTCATTAGGAAACACATCCGGAAAGTCACATATCGTAGGGATGTCCCTTAATGTTGGACTCCCCACTTGGGTGTCTATCACATGTGCCAAGTATGCTTCACACCCCTTTCTGATCATTCTTCTGGCTAGTGCAGCCGAAATGATGTTTGATGGCAGTAAATGCCTCTCCCCGTGTATTACCACATCACCGTATAAAGGGAGACCAAAAGTGACTGTCTTTAGTCTATAGTCAATCATGGCGTGATGCCTGGCTAACTAATCCATGCCCAAGATGATATCATACTCTCTGAAGGGCATTTCAATCAAATCTGACAGAAAAACATGTCCTTGGACCACCAAAGGACAGTCCCTATAAATTCTGTTGACCCGGACCTCTTGTCCTAACGGATTAGTTACTAGCACTTCAAAACCCATTTGCACACATGGAACAGCAAGTGAACTGACTATGCTAGCACTAACATATGAATGGGTTGAACTCGGATCAAACAATACAAATACTTCTTGATCAGAGATAGAGAATGTACCGACTACCACATCGGAAGTCTCAGCCTCTTCTTGCTGTCTCATCGTGTAGACTCTAGCTGAAGCACTTCCTTATGCTGACTGACCAACCGTGCCCTGACTGCCTGAAGCAGTGCTTCTACCTCTGCCTCTTCCTCTGCCAACAGACTATGATCCTCTGGGAGCAGGACTCTGAATAGATCCCTCGGCAGTAGTAGGAGCTGGACCGTATCTCGAAGCACTAGTGCAGTCTCTTGCTAAATGGCCCTTGCCTCCACAGTTAAAACAGGCTCCAATGGCCCAATAGCATTCCCCCCCATGAATCTTGCCACAAGTCTCACAGGGGCAGGCAGAATGTGAACCCTTGCTCAACTGCTGACCAGACCTAGGGGTTCTCTGTCCGGAAAATCTGCCCCTACCAAATCTTCCACCTCGACCCCTGCTGGGTCCACTAAACTTCTTTTTCTTTCTTGAGGTACCACCAGAACTCGGCTCTACTAACTTTTCCCCCTTGTCTTTTTCTGATTTCTCAACTTTCTCTAATTTTTCTTTTACTGGGTTTGCTTCTGATTCAATTCTCTCCAGCTCAAGTGCTTGAGACATAAGTTCTGAAAAATTACTGTGTCTGAATCCCACAACTTGCATCCTTATACTGGGCTTCAAACCAGTCTCAAATCTCTTGCATCTTGCCTTACTGGTAGTAAGGAGACTCCCTGCATAATGACTTAGGCGGGAGAACTCCCTCTCATACTCTGCCACTGATCGGTTCCCTTGTTTTAGACTCAAAAATTCTTGCAATTTCTGATCAACATATGTATCTGGGATATATTTCTGTCTGAATTCTCTGATGAAGTCATCCCAAGTCAGTACTGGTGGTTCAGCCAGGCTGTGGGGGATGGTCTTCCACCATTCATACGCATTCCCTTGCAGTAGAGACACAGAGTATTCAAACTTCAGTTCATCTTGACAATGCAGTTTCTTAAATACTCTATCCATCCTTTCAAGCCACTGTTCTGCCTCTAAAGGGTCCACTGTACCCTTAAATTTGGTAGCCCCATACTTCAATAATTTATCATACTGTCTGGCTGGAGGCAGTGGTTGTACCATAGGAGTTTGGGGTGGAGCTTGAACAGGCATACCCCCAGCCATTTGCTGAAACATCGCAGCCATCTGCTGTACAAACTGTGCAGGAAACTGCGGCATTTGTGGAGCTGGTGCTGCTGACCCACTGACATTCTGTAGAGCTGGGGCTTCCCCTTATGCCTCAACTTCAACAGACTGCTCAACTGAGCGATCCCCTTCTTCCATCTCAGTCTGAAGTTAGGGTATCTCCTGAACAAGTAACACATGGAGATTCCCTCCGTTAGTTCATATTCATGATGTAATGCACTGTATGTAACAAATATGGACATTGAGCAGTTGTACTTAACAAAGAAAAGACACAAATTCATAAGTTAAAACATACTTCAAAAATTTACTCTGATACTACTAAAACATGTCACACCTTACCCCTCTATAAGGCATAACCTGATGCCGTAGAATACCTAATGAACTACCGAACTTCACTTATCGATAACTCATTAAGTACCCTACAAGGGATTTTAAAACAATTTTCTTATTTTTAACAAGTGGTGAGCATTTTCTAATAGGTATTTAAAATATGTAATTAAGTTTGAAAGCTAGTTGGAAATTTTGGCCCATTTTATTTTTTCGCAAATTTTATAAAAATTTTGACAGAGTTCTATTTGTATTTTGAGAAAACAGTTCTTTAAATACCTGTAAAAAGCACATCTAAAAATTTTTCTCAACCACTACTTCAATTTCACAATCAAACTCAATCAATTTCAACAATTCCACAATCATTTTAATCAATTTCTCAAGTTCAAAATTCAATAATCCTCAAGGTACAGTCAATCAATTTCATACATTCATATTTCTTTAAGGATAAACAATTTATATATACATCATACAAAAATTTACATTAAGAAAATCAAAACTAAAATTTATTACAAATTTTATATAGATTTTGTACAAGCTGCTCAAGACCCATTTTAACATGTTCATACATTTCTGTGCATTACATACATCAAAATAAATATTTACAATCAGGGTATAAATTATACCCGATAGCTTCAAAGCAGGAAGATCCTCAATCCTCGGACTCGATCACGCTCCTCTAGTCTCTATATCTGCGACAGCAATAAAAGCTATCGCTGAGTACTAGGACTCAGTGGTGCACAACATACTAAAATAATATTTATGCAGAATTTAAATCACATTTATTCAAAAATTTGACTAAACATGAGAATTAAATACAAATCATGCATTATGAGATTTTAATCCCAAACAATTTCATTTTGAAGTATCAAATTACATTTCATAAAACCCACAGTTAGATCATGCCATTTGAAACAAATAGAATCTCAATAGCCAGAGGCTAAAGAGAAATCACATCACAAGGCTAGCTAACTCAAATATATGAATATCCATTCATATCCTCTTCTACTAGCACACCTCAACACTTCTCCAGAGAATGAATCAAAATTTGAAACTAATTACCCCCACTAGTTGTGCTAGTGAGGTGTTCAAATATATGGTCATGATACTGTGGTTTCAAAACTTATCTTAACAGTTTGCTAAACATTGTCATTTCAAATATACACAATAATTTTCAACAATTTCGATTAAAGCATCATAAATAATGTCTCAATTCACTTTTTCAAATCATTCAAAACAATATGCAGCAAATAATTTACAAAAATTACACGTTGTGCACAAACCTCAAGCGAGTCTCCTCTTGGCATCGACTCAGTTCCTCGGGTTCTTTCTCGGTATTCTTTCCAACTGAAGTACACAATTTTACAATGTTTCAATACTAGAACTTAAAATAAATCCAAAATAAATTTAGCTTCACTTTTACCTAGCTCTAATGCGCTTAACTCGACGTTATTGAAATTTTGTGTTTCAGGTTACTATTCACTATACTATTTAAGTCAAATTGTTGACTTTCTAAGGCTTAGTAGGTATGGGAACTCCAACTTCACCCACATACCACGTTTTGGTTACTAAATTTATTGGTTTTGGTCATTTTCTCAAAACTTAGGTCTTTTAGGCAAAATTGCCAAATTTTCAATTTTGGAGTCCTACGTTGCACTATTTCATTGGTCCTTTTACTGTTAGAATTTGGCAAAACTTTCTTCATAGAAAATGTTCCCTATTGTCTTAAGTTTATTCTCCTTTTTGAATCACTCCAATTGGAGTTTTGTAACTCAAGTTATACCCAAATTAAGGTTACTGTTCATGCTGCAGAATTTTGTTCTGGCAGATTATTGATTCCAAATTCGTTCAGCAATTTGATCAAGTTAAGTTCGTAATTTGGACTAATTTTCTTCATATGAAATGTTCTACTATGTCTTAGGTTTCCATCGGTTCAAGAATCACCTAAATCGGAGTTTTCTAGAGAAAGTTATAGCCATTGAAACTTTACTGTTCATATGGCAAATCTGCAGTTCTGTAGATTCAGGTCACTAAATTTGCTCAGTAATTTGAGTGGGTTAATGGCATAATTTGGGTTTGTGTTCTTCATGAGAGTTTTAGGTCTATATCTCATCTAATCACTGGTAAAATTTCAGGTCATTTTGACCTGCCTAGCTCGAGTTATGACCAAATGAATAAACACTGTTCATTTGGTCAGTTTGTGCAAAGGCATCCTGCAATTTTTCAACTTTTATCAATTTGTTCACTAGGTTTTAGTCACTTTTTGGGCATGCTTCCTAAATGAAAATTGTGTCATTTAGTGCCTATTTTCATCCCCAATTGGTCCCATATCAATTGGACTTGTAAAATTTTATTTTTGATCCCTCAAAGTTAACTTTTGGTCATGGTGCATACCCAATCCGAATTTGACTTTGATTCAAACACTTCTAACACATTTAATTAGGTCACAAATGGCCATTTCTTTCCTTAAACTATGTCAAAGACATCATTTAGCACTTCTTCACATTTTTGGTCCCTAAACCCTAATGTTCAAACCCTAATTCACACTAATTTTTGCATTTACTTGATTCCATGCTTTTAAGCATAGTTATTCAACCAACTAAGGTTTATATACCCCTTTCAAACCATTCAATTCATGCAAATCATCCTCATAACCAAGCTGGCCTAAAATTAGTTTAGTCCCTCTACATGAAAATTTTTCATGTTTTTATGCAATTAAAATCTTGTTTAACCACAATTTCATACTAAAAATTCAATTCAAATTCAAATTAAAAGAGGAAACTTACCTTAATTGAAGCTTTTTCAATCTCCCTCAATCTTCAAATTCTTTTAATTTCTTGCTCCAAATCTTCTTCTTGAGGGTCAATTTAATGGTTTCTATAATTATTCTCAAGGATTAGGGGGTGAAATCTAAAGTTTAAGAAGCTTAAATCTAAGCTTTAATGGCGGAACAAAATAAGAAGAGAGGGAGAGGAGAGAGCTACGGGAATAAGAAAAAGAAGAAGTGAAAAATCTTTTTGAATTTTTGTTTTTATGCCACATAATTGACTTGGTCAAAGATTAAATTACATAGAATTTATTTTTAATGTCATGCATGATGTCATTTGGGTGATGTCATAATCCTATTTTCTTTTCCTTTTTTTTTTGAGCTATTTGACTTGGTCAAAAAAGTTGGAAAATTAAAATTAATTTTGACATCTTATATGATGTCATCATCATGATGTAATAAGTCTCATTTTTATTCTTTTTCTTTTTCTTTAATTCTTCAATAGTTCTTTAATTTAATTTTTGATCTCGAAATTTTCTTTTCTCCTATTTTATTTGACAGTTAGGTCAGGAGTCAGCTCTCGGGGTTAATTGACCAAATTGCCCTTCGCCAGTTCAACCTGATTTACAAATAATTCAATATTTCTTTCGGCTCCCTGACTCAATTATTTGACTGACTTAACAGTTCTTTTTCGTGATTTTCTCTTTTTCACTGTGTTCATAAGGGTCCTAAGGACCGTAGTGTCACATTTTACGGTTCGAAATTTGAGTTTAAAATGACTTCGCAGTCCTTCCCGAGAAGGTCACCCATCGTTGTGACTCTCGGCTCGTTTAACTTCTTATGTTCTGTTTTTCTTGTTTATACTTAACTAATTGGACATTACCAATTATTTGTGTTTATGGTTTATCTAGTTGTCTTAAGTGTGGTTCTAATCCCCTTAATTGTCCGGACCGACACCGGTAAGCGGAACAGTGAAATATACCAGGCTATGCAATTAGGGGTGTTACATAAAAACTCAAAAAATTTAAAGACCTACAAATAAATTTTCCCTATTGAAGATAAAATGACACAAAAATGTGGTGAATATTTGAAAAAAATATTCACGTTATATATCAAAATTATTGGGATCAGGTCCTATTTCACAAAAATAGAGTGTTTAAATATAAAAGTTATCTGTTACTAATTTTTTATTCAAGACACAGGTGGATTTTATCCATTTTATATGTGAGTCTCATCTATTTTATATGTGAGTTATACCATACATTATTATGTAATTGATAATGAACATATCAAGACAAGAATTTTCAATAAATAAATGTGTAGTATAAAAGAAAATTAAGCCACCATTGTGCAATTAGCCTTATCATCTTTCTTAGCACCATATTTAGTGATATCGAAAATCTTAATAGCAGAACCATCGGTAGAGTAAGAAATTTTAATAGTGACAAAAATATAATAAAAATAAAATTTTCTTAACAAAGCCAACAAAGAATGAGAAATAGTTTTAGATTCATAAATAGACGATGAGATTCAAACTATAAACTATACTATAATTGAAAATTTTAAAAAAATTGTAAATAAATGAAAAGTTATAAGAAGAATAATCTGCTTCTGCAGCTGCTAAGCTCTTTCAAGCACAGAAAAATTGAATCTTGAATTTGATGGATCCCAATAAATCCCAATAAGATCTCCTTCAACTAAATTCCTTCTCTTCACAAATTGAATCATCCAGCCTTTTATGAAAACGTAACTCTTCGAAGAACGCCAATGCTTCAAAACCATATGTTGTTCGGTATTAGTATCGCAATCCCATATAGGAACTGCAGCACCATCTTTTTCAATCTGCTCAAGGGTTTCTCTTCTCAATAATGGCAAAATATGATTTCTGACTGATAAAGATGCCACCAAAAGTCTGCACAGGTTACCAAGATCACTACCAGTGAGCTTCTTCTTAATCTTCCATGGATCAGAAAGCATCTGTATTGTCGAAAAATCATGCATCAGATTCTCTTTTCTCCCATCTCTGCAATATTTTGAACCAATGCTTTCGATTCTGAATCCGATGTTTCTTTGCATACAACAGTTTCCTCTCTTGTTGCAGCAAACGCAGCAAACCAAGATTCATCAAATATTTTGATCTCAGTTGAAACTTCATTTTCAGGTCGAGTTGAAACAACGATGGAATTGAGAAGGAATTTCTCATTATCAGCAGAAGAATTGATTTCTTCGATTCTTGGCTTGTTGATCTTGCTTGGAACCCCGCAAGAAAGGGTTAACTCAGTCGAAACTCCACTCTTCTTTTCACCTTCTGAGTTATGCTGGTACTTCCGCTTCTTATCAGATGGCTCGGCTGCAAGAAATTGATCTTTCTTTGCTTCCTGAGCTATGGAAGCAGAGAAAGAAACAAGGGGCTTGAAGTGCTGTTTTTCCATTCTTGAAATTACTGTAACTTGTTTCTAATGGAACATGAGAGGTCAGGGATTAATGCACAAATATATAGAATTGAAGGAAACTTTAACCTTGAAGTAATAGGATTTAAGATCCTAGTTGGAAACTAATTCCCATGCTTGGGGCGGTGGTGAGGTTTTATAGTTTCCTTTCCGGAGTTGGACATGAAAATTTTCCCGACTGTGACTTGGGCTGGGCTTGAAATAGGTAAGGGATTAATGCACTCTCTCTCTCTCTCTCTCTCTCTCTCTCTCTTTCTTTCTCTCTGTTCGTCCCTCCAGTCAGCAGCGGAGCTCTCCCTCGTCGAACCCGACACCCCTATCGCACGGCTCTCTCTTTGGGAGTCTGACCACCTGCGAATCTAGAGTCTCTCCCACGTCACCCGAACAACCCACCATCCCTTCCTTCCCATCTCTTCTCACTAAGTCCCGATTCGCCATCTCTATTCTACATGTAATAATAATAACAATAATATCATCTTTGATTGTTGTTTGGAATCATTAGCGACAAGGAGAGAGTGGAAGGACAGGATGTGCTTATGGCTGCCTCAAAGAACAACGAAGACAGTACCGGTGACTTCTATAAACCTTCTGTTTCCTCCATATTTTTTTATATCTTTCTTGGCTTGATATTCAATTGCTATTTTTCCCCTTTAATGAATTTACATAAAATCCTTTTTGGGTTTCGATTTATATTTGAATACCTAATCTTTGTATTTCCGGTTTTGTCTTTGTAGTCAATTTTGGCATGCTTAGATAATGTTGAGGATGCTTCGCTCATTCGGATGTGAGGAGCAAATTAATGTTGGCTGTAAACATTTACTTGACGGGTAAGAATTGTTTAACGAGATCTGTCTTCCATTACCTTCTTTTGGAATATAACTACTCAACAATTTAGTTTGATTTGTCAAGTAAAAACTGTCCATCACTTGCTTGATAAAATGTCTCAAAGAGTCTTAAGGAGCTCAATAACCATCTTCTTCTTCTTTTTATTCACCATTGTCTATACTAAATTGAAGGAGCAAAAAGGGGACATCTTGACAAGAGCGAAAAACTAAATGCAGAGAAAAATACTGAATGGTAACACAGAAATAAATTGTTCTATGATCTGTTTTACAAAATCTGAACCGAATCTAAGCTAGTAACAGAAAAGATAGAAATTTTTAGAAATTGACACCAAGTATAAAGGGTTTTTCTTTTCCTTTTCTTCTAGGGTAGGTAGGAAGTTTAGAAATCACATGAAAATGTTCTCCTTGGGTGGTTGACTGGTTTGGAAACAATAAGCAAAGGAGAAAACAAGTGTCTTTGAAAACTTTGTGATTTTTTCAATGAAATCATATCAGATTCTTAACATGTGAGTTAGGTTCTCTCTAATGAAGGTATTCTTTTGGCTCTTCTGGTTTAATGAGATCATATCAGTTACATTTGTTCTTTTAATTTCTCTCTTTGAGGGTTACAAGCTTACATGTGATATATATATATATATATATATATGGTTTTGATGTTATTTTTTCTCAACCTCTTTTGTTGCCGTGGTATTTATTTATTTATTTTTTCAGAGAGGCATCAAAGTAATATTACTTTCCCTTTGAATGGTGCAGTATGCAGAATTGAAGCCAGTACCATGCCTTACTATGATGCTCAAGTGTTAAGGAAAACAAGTGCCACTCCACCTCCACAGTGTATGATTTTCTAGTACAAGATCTCATAACTAGATGTTTAATTAAATATATTTGTAGCCCAAGAGATATTTTAACTAGGATTTCAATTAAATGCATTTATGTGAATATTCGTGTGACATAATAGAATTAGATTTCTTTATTATTAATTATATATTTTAACATTTCTAAAAATAAAAAATACAATTTCTAAAAATAATTTTATTGACGAATTTATTGTCAGTAATTGTTGATAATTTTACAGACGCAAATAAACGTCGGATTCCATAAATAAACCAACGAAATTAATGATAATGAGAAACGATTTATTAACAAAAATGTTCGTCGATAAAGTATTAAAGAAATTAAAGGTGCTAGGTGAAATTTAACGACAAGCCAATTATCGATGCTCTATAAAGGTGTTGCCATTTCCTTAGTAAACAAAATTACCGATAAAATTTAATGATTTAGTGTTGATATATATATATATATATATATATATATATATATTTTTTTTTTTTTTTGCTAGTAGTGAATTCATGCATTAGTTTATAATAATAATAATAATAATAATAATAATAATAATAATAACAACGTATATTATCACGGTTCAAATTATGGGTTGGATCTATACTAAGACTTGGGTCAGTATAATGCCTTATTTCTAGCTAGCTCAACTCTAAAGCCCATTCATATAGTTTAATTTCAAGAAAATAACCAGACATAGTATCAAATTGGACTAATCAATAGGAAATTTTAGTTCTCTCGACCTATAAATATAAAATATATCAAATTTGGGAGCTTAACTCACCCTTATTATCCTCAATCAATCACAAATTAATCAAACAAAAGCTCAGCTCCCTCATCTATAAAACAATCCATCTCATATATTCACACACAGTCACATATATAATATTACAACCCCAATGTTTAGTTATTTCAAACCCAAATAAATATTATACTATTGATACATGTTGAGTTCTAGAATGAAGATAAAGAAAAGAAAAAAAGAATACAATAAAACTTCTTTGACTGAACTTGTGAGAAAGAATACATGTTATACTCAAAAAGATATCCTCCTATAGCATGTAAAAATAAAGCGAACAGGACTGAACGTTCGACTCATAGAGTAAGATATTGATTTTAAATATAATTTCTATAATTATCTAAAACTAATGTATCCCTAAACATGCAATGCAACATATACATTCAAAGTCAATCAATTTCAACAATATTCGCACAAAAGATAATTTGACACACTCACACACCCGTATGTCACATAAAATTACACACACACACACACACACATATGAGAGCTGATCCTCTATATAGCTCTCTTAATTTAATGTCTGCCAGAGAGATCAACTCGAGCCGAACTTTCTCTTAATAATCTAAATATGGGGGTCAGCGAAATCAACTCAAAATCGTACTTACCCCGACTTATCACAAAAAAGATCAGTCCCAGTGAGACTAGCTCCAGCCGATCTACCCATCCTACCCATAACTAGCATCACGCCACACGCACGCTGTAACAACCCAAATTTTTGAATTATAAATAAAATAAAAAGAAAATGTTATGTTATTAATATTATGGGATTTATTTGAATTAACTTTAAAATAAAGGAAGATAATTAAAAAAATGAAAATAAATAAAAAAAAATGAAAATATAAAAAAAATATATAAAGATAGTTATATTATATTATATTGTGGGTTATAGTATTTTAATGTTAAATATTTTGAAAGTTTAATAATAATAATAATAATAATAATAATAATAATAATAATAATAATAAAAAGAAAAAACAAACAGCTTTAAAAGGGGTCTGTGTCCCCCCCCCCCCCCCCCCACACACACACACACATTTTCTCTCTCTCTCTCTCTTTACATTTTTTTTCTTTTCCTTTTCTAGCCCTAACTTTCTCATTTGATCACTGTTTTTAGCGTTGTTAGTATTAAAGTATTCCTCTCTTCATGGGCATTGTGTAGATACCAAGTTTGCACAGTATCGTTTCCTAATTTGTGCGGATCAAGCTTCATAAGTTTTAGCCTATTTTAACTTCGAGGCTAAATCTCTTTCAAACCGTAAATCCTACCAAAAATCTGAGATCACCAGCATGCTCCACTCGTTGAGGGCTTCGCAAAGACACCAATTTGAAAATTTTTTCGACACCAAAATTTCAGTACCCTCATTCCAAGGAAATTCGATAATTGCTCGGGTCTGCAATTTCAGGCTGAGCAGACAGGCTATCGGGAAAACTTCAGAACTGGGTTGAGATTATAGGCTACCCCACTATTTTCAGATGTCCTGGACACGTTCCAAGCGTCGAAATTGGCATAGTTAAACCCGAACCCTCATTTTTCTTAATTATCTAGGCCTGATTTCGATTAAAAATCTATAAAATATTCTTGGTAGATTAGAAAATTATAAGTCCTTTTGCATTAGTTTAATAATATTGCTAAGGACCACGGGGCAAAATTTTAGAATTTTTAAAGCTTATTTAAGTGGTTTTTGTTAAAAAGTTGGTTTCGGGGACTAAATTGTAAGTTTTCCAACTTGGGAGTTTTGATTGATTTGGAGGGCCCAGGGGGGCCCATATATTATTGATGTGTTGTGATTGTGGGAAATTGAGAATTAGAAGTGTTGTTTGAACCCTTATGCAGGTTGGGTAAGTCCTAGATATAGGGGGAATTCTGCTGTATTTTCGACAAAACTTTAGGATTGTCTTTTGATTCTCTACAACTTTGTTTCAAGTTGTTTATTAATAAATTTTGAAATATTGTTTAGGTGAGCCGGGATAACCTTCTTCCTCCGCCTAGCCACTATAATAGCTTGTACAAGTGTTGTGAGTAAATATTTATTTTATTTACAATTTTAATATTATTATATTTTTGGCATGCTCATGCGTCACTTATACTTTTATTTATATAGTTAAATATTAGGCATACCCTGTTTTGCATTTAATCATGATGATATTACTTTGGTTGCTATATTTTGATAATCTGGAGTTGTGTGTGTGAGTTGGTGTGTATGTAGAGTATATGGATATAGGTAGGACGAGTAGACGCGGCTGGAGCTTGACTCGCTGAGAGTCGATCCTTATTATGGATAAGTCGGGATAGGCACGGCTCGAGTTGATCTCGTTGACTCCCGCATATGGATTATTAAGCGAAAGTCCGGCTTGAGTTGATCTCGCTGGCAGGCCTTAGATTAAGAGAGCTGGGTAGGGGGATCAGCTCCCCATATATGTATGTGTGAGTATGGATGTGACACACAAAAGTATGAGTGCTTTGAATTATTTTTGATGTGACTTAATATGATTTGTATAACTTGTATGAAGATAATGTATTTCATTTCCAATGATGCATTAGAATTAGATAGTTATAGAAATTGTAGGTAAAATAAATATCTTATTCTATGAGTCGAACGTTCACTCCTGTTCACCTTATTTTTCCAGAATACAGGAGGATTTCTTTTTCAGAATAACCTGCCTTCTTCTTTGCAGGTTTATTACCAGTTATTTATTTGTAATATTATTTTTTTAAATTTGTAATCTAAAACTCCACATGTGTTAGCAGTATTAGGGATCTTGTTAGAGACAGTGTTAAATTGAGTTATTGGTTTATACTGAGCGAAAATTTTTATGATATATAAATAATTTATAAATGGTGATAATAGGGTTGAGCTGAGCTTCCCTTGCTTTAGTAGCTGATAATCATCGGGTTGGGTTTATCTGAATTAAAATGAAATATTTTATTTTATTTACATGTTGGAGCTCAATTTTTGAGCCTTGGTTATAGATTTGGGAATAGTAAGGCTTACTACGAACTTCGGGGGCTTTATGCCGGCTTAGGTCCTAGTGTTGATCCGGACCGCGGGATCAGGTCATGACAAGAGTTGGTATCAGAGAAAAGTAGGGATGGCAATACGTAATGCCTACGATTCCTGGGAACTCTCACGCGTGAACTGTGGCGAAGTGTGGCTCTCCGCCCAGGGGCTTGCAGGGACGGCGATACGTAACACCTCCAAGTGCTCTAATAGGTACCCTCTTTTGCCACCAAAGACAGTGAAAGAATGGTATCAGAGCTTAGGCTCCAAATTCATAAGAAAAGAGTGTAATTGGGAGTGAAAAAAAAAAAGGTGTTTTGTTATCACATGTGGAGTATAGAATCCTATTTCGTCTTCTTCTGTAACTCCTTGTTTCTAACTTCTGCATTATACCTCGGGAAATATAAGAGTGTTTCAGTTAGTGTCTTGGTTTTCGTGAAGTACATAGAGATGTAAAATAGAGTTAACAGATGTATTGAGGTCTGTCATGGGGATCGTATTCCAAGGAAATGTTGTGTTTCTATCATAGTGGGTCTAAATGGTATGCCTATCTAGTGCAAGGCAAGAGGACATAAAGGTGAGTTATGAGAGCATAACTGCCTTATATGGGAGTGAGGGTACCACTGTTGGCAGTCATTAGTGGATAGCTCAGTCAGAGTGAGTGCATAGTATTAGTGAGTTCAAGAGAGATAAGAGGTTCGAGAAATTTGGTATGTGGGACCTATCGTAGTAACTATACAATATTCTTGATGTTTGTGCTGTAAGCTACAGATTACAGTACCGACATGAGATTATTGTGTAGAGCTGCATGCATCACCGTGGTGTTCCATAATTAGTGTGTTTGCGAATGGCTTCTGTTTTGGTACAATTATGCCAGAATAGAATTCTATATCTGCAGAGGAGTTGAAAACTCCTAGTTAGGGGTTTAAAACCCTTGAATTAGAATATCAAAGGCCACAATTGGGTGGTAGCTAAAGTCAGTGACTCGATTACCCTAGCATGTGCTAGATGTTAGTAGTATGCCCTAGAGCATATCATTTAGTATGTATCTTATACATATTTTATTAATAAAAGGCAATTTCACTTTTCGTTTACATAATATATTTATGTGTAATAGAAAATGTCCATTGATATTTTTTTAGAAATTCTATTCTTAAGTTGTTAAGAATATGAGTGACAGTATTTCTAGCACAAAGTATCATAAATCGATTCACAATCGAGGATACTTCACACAGGACATGACTTATCTATAAAGATTGTATAACAAACATGATAGGCACTTATACATGATAAGTAGGCCGAACCAGTGACGCATATGACAAGCACATGGAGTTTACTCTTGTCAGTGCATTGTCATATATCATATCAGTGCATATAATCTTTAGACCTGAGATAACACAATTATCTTGTATATAGGTGGTTTGAGTTTGATACTGCTTTCATACTTATACTGTGTATGAGTATATGGGCATGTGTTGGCTCCTGCTAGTTATATATGGAGATAGGTGTTGATCAAGATGGAATCTGTTACCCTAAGTAAATAGAGATAAAATCTTATGTTCATTTAATTGTTCTTGATATTTTAAGTTCCTAGCCAGGACAGACAAATTTAATCAGAAAAGAGTTTCTGATGAGAAAATCATTTTAATCAAGAATTAGAATTAAAAGAGAACATAATATTCATAGCAAATGGGGTTTGACATAAACTATGACTCCAGCTCGAATTGGGATTTTGTAACAGAGAGATTGTAGTGCATGGTAACATATGATTAAAGGTTCATTTAAGGTATTCCTTGTTACTGATTGGGTGGCCATGGCATGCTATGCTAGGTGTTAACCATAGTCTATGAAGTGCCTAAAATGATTTAGAGAAAATCATTTATGGTAAGAAAAAGTTCTGATAATTTTAAGAGTTGATATCATATCTCATTGCCAATTAATGATAAGCCTAGTGAGTCACACACATACACAAGTAATCACTAAGTTAAATGTGATTTAATTAATTAGTTAAAGAGTTTAATTGATTAATTAAATAGGTTTGATTTGCAATTAGATTGCAAAGTCCCTAGCATGGCTTGAAACCAAATCTAGGTTATTGGATGTATAGTTTAAGTTAAATTTATATTTAAAGTATTTAAATATGAATTTAGTTATGAGAAATTAATTAATGAAGATTAATTAATTAATTTATATTTGATATAAATTGATTAGAAGAGGAGAAATAATTATTTTGGGTTGAGAACTCAAAATTACAACACAAGGGTAATTTAGTCATTTCACAGGCTGACATGTGGCGCCATGAGATGGTGACGCATGGCATCATGGTTTGTCATTTGTCTTCCTATCATGCAAGATGATCAAAGTCAAGATTAAGTCTAGCTTTGACACTTGGCTTAATGTGATTAGGTCAATTAAAATTAAGATGCAATCAGGTGATGACATGTGGCAAGGGTTTTAAGTGATGACCTAATTATATAATGTGATGTTATGAGAAAATAAAAATCAGCCACTCTTCTTATTTTCTCTCATTGGTGCCGCCACCTCTATGCTCTTCTCCTCTCTTCATATTCTCTCATCAATTCAAAGAGAATGATCCAAGTTTCTTTGAATTAAAATCACTAGAAATTATTTCTAGTGTCCTATACATATCTACAACCTCTCTAAAGGCAAATCCTTAATTTCTAATTGGTTTACAAGGCTTGAGAAGCTGTTCAAGGGGCTGCCATTGGTGATCTTGGTGTTGACAAACTAGAGGGATAACATTTGGGATCCTAGGTGCTTCACAAAGGTACCAATCACATCTATAGTACATCAAAAGGTTAGTGCACATATTCTTATATCAATCTAGAGTTCTAATGAATTAATTTATTAATTCTAAAATCTTAAATGGCAAATATAGATCCTAATACATATTAAAAGAGTTTTAATATGCAATTGAACATTGAAATCAATTAGGTACATAATGAATCTTGCATGATGCATGAGACCCTAGAAGAAAATTTTTGAATTCAATATTTTAATCTAATAATTTTCATGCTTATGCTCCTTCACTAGAGTTATATCAGGAGTTGCCATAAGATTAGAGGTTTCAGTATAGTCACAAGTAAAGATAGCACCTGCAGAGTGAGACCATCTGGTCTTTGATATGGGGCCTTGGACAATGTTGGCATTACAAGAGGCATTTTGCCTAAAGCTTAGTGAGAATAGTATACCCTGCATGTGTTATCAAGGTGCAATGTACAACCCTACTACCTAGAGAAGGTCGGAATTGTGAAATGATGATTTACAAAGTTATAATATGATAAGAGAGTAATTAATCTGACATTGTTTTGGCTAATTAAATGGATAGGGAAAATTAGAATTGCTATAGATCCCCTCCTTGAGGTTGTAGGGGGGTAGTATATAGTCCAAAGGGGTAGAACCAGAGATCAAGTAGGGAATATATGACTGTTATTCCCTGAGTTCATCCTTAGCTTCTTATTGCTCAAGACAAAAGTATACTTCAAATAAAGAAAAAGAAAAGGATAGAAGTTAGCATTGATAAATCATAAAATATGTATATATAAAAAAGGGGTGCAGTAGGAGAAGATCAAATAGTTGGTTCAAATGCAGCAGAAGAGATAACCTAAATGCCAGTGGAAGTATTAGTTAAAATGATTAGAGGACCAAATCTGAGTAACATCGAGGTGTAGATGACATGATAGGAATAGTGAAAAAGGTATAAGTTTTTTACAGGACAGTCAGATTAAGAAAGAGAGTAGAGCTAAAGAATAAAATAGTCAAAGTTTGCATTCGAGTAAGATAAAAGGAGTTGGTTAAAGAATGAACTGAAAAGCCCATATTAGGATAAGAATGGGAAGAATAGAGCCAGATATAGAGGAGGCAATTGTAAGGTTAGAATTCCAGAAGTGATGGAACTAGTAATCAAAATAGGACTAAGAGATAAAAAGAAAGTCAAAGTAGATGTTGGGATGGATATCCTTGAAGGAAAGGTATAAGGGTGAGAGAGGACAAAGGTTAAAGAATAAGTACAATAACTTGGAAAGATATCAACACTAGCAGAAAGAGAAAAAGAAAGTAGATAAAATCCAAAAGATAGGTGAAAAGCTCAGTAGAGTTGGTTACAATAATGAGGATAGGAAGGAATAAGTATGCTAGGGACACACTAAGGAATAATATTTAAAACAAATTATGGTAACATGGTAAGTTAAAGGAATAATGGAGCCTCGATTTAAGTACCAATATGTCAGAAAGCACGTCAGATAGTAGGAAATTTCAAGTAGAAGGCAAGTAAAACTCTTTTGAAAAAAGGAGTAGGATATGATAAGTTATTTTAACTAGATGGCTTAGCAATACATAGACTTTTGTTAGGTTAGAGAAGAGGCCTAACCCACTTTCTAATATTAATAAATAGAATATGAAATCTCAACACTTAGATGGAACTGTAACGGTCAGGCTCTAACCACTAGAGGAATTGTCCACTTTGGCTGTAAGCCTCACGGTTTTGTCCCATAGGTGGAATTGAGAACTTCCCAGGAGGTCACCCATCCTAGGATTTCTCTCAAGCGAGCACGCTTAACACTGGAGTTCTTCCAACTCTCCAGACCATTCCACCAAAAGGCACCTCTAGTGATTAGTTCCCTCATTTTATATATCATTGCTTTTTGCTTCCATTCCGATGTGGCACGGGTCTCCCATCCATCCTAATTGAGGGTTTACCACTTCTGTGGCATACCAATCGGTCTTTCATGATGGCCTCTCCTCCTCCTTAAGACTCGAGCGTCCTCGCTCGACACACCGTACTGGGGGAGCATCCGGCTCTGATATCACATTTTTCATGACCTAACTTATGGGCCGGACCGGCGCTAGGACCTGGGCCAGCTTAAAGCCTCTGAGGCCCGTAGTAAGCTTAACTATTCCTTAACCTAATCCTATGGCCCATATTGAGCCCAATTTCAAGAAATCAACCGGATAGAGTCCGGCAATAACATGGACCATCCAATGGAGAGTGTTTGACTCACCTGACCTGTAAACACAATATATAACAATTTAGGAAGCTCAGCTCACCCTCCACATACTCATCATGTCATAAAATCAAATGGGAGCTTAGCTCCCTCATCCAATCCAATCATACATGCATTTAATAGATTTACAGATCTAACATGGCATTATATTACAGACTCAAATCAAATAAAATACTTCTAACACATATGGAGTTCTAGAATTTAGTAAAATTATACAAAACATAACAAACATTACTAAACGACCTTCAAAAGAGAGAGGCAAGTTAGAACTCAATAAAAGGACCTCCTATATCTTAGAAAAAATAGGTGAACAGGAGTAAGCGTTCGACTCAGAGAGTAAAATATCGATTTTAAGTACAATTTCTATAGCTATCTAAAGCTAATGTTGTTAGGAGTATACCCTAGAGCATATCATTTAGTATGCATCTTGTACATGTTTTATTAATAAAAGGCATTTTCACTTTTCCATCTATATAATATATTTATGTGTAATAGAAAAGGTCCATTGATATTTTATTAGAAATTCTATTCTTAAGTTGTTAAGAATATGAGTGACAGTATTTCTAGCATAAAGTATCATAAATTGGTTCACAATCGGGGATACTTCACAATAAGGACATGACTTATCCAGGAAGATTGTAATCATGTTTATTCCCATGTTATTTATATGAGATGTAAATAAGATGGAATGGTGAGTGTCATGCCATATAACAAACATGATAGGCACTTATACATGATAAGTAGGCCGAACCAGTGACATTTATGATAAGCACATAGAGTTTACTCTTGTCAATGTATTGTCATAAATCATATCAGTGCATATAATCTTTAGACCTGAGATAGTACAATTATCTTATATATAGGTGGTTTGAGTTTGATACCGCTTTCATACTTGTACTATGTACAGGTATACAGGCATGTGTTGGCTCCTACTAGTTATATATAGAGGTAGGTGTTGATCAAGATGGAATCTGTTACCCTAAGTAAATAGGGATAAAATCCTATGTTCATTTAATTGTTCGTGATGTTTCAATATCCTAGCCAGGACAGATAGATTTAATCAGAAAAGAGTTTCTGATAAGAAAATTTTTTTAATAAAGAGCTGAAATTAAAAGAGAACATAATATTCATAGCGAATGGGGTTTAACATAAACCATGACTCCAGCTCGAATTGGGATTTTGTAACAGAGAGATTCTAGTGCATGGTAACATATGATTATAGGTTCATTTAAGGTAAACCTTATTACTAGTTGGGTGACTATGGTATGCTATGCTAGGTGTTAACCATAGCTTATGAGGTGCCTAAAATGATTTAGAGAAATCATTTATGGTAAGAAAGAGTTCTGATGATATTAAGAGTTGATATCATATCTCATTGCCAATTAGTGATAAGCCTAGTGAGTCACACACATACACAAGTAATCATCAAGTTAAATATGATTTAATTAATTAGTTAAAGAGTTTAATTGATTAATTAAATAGATTTGGTTTACAATTAGATTGCAAAGTCCCTAGCATGGCTTGAAACCAAATCTAGGTTATTGGATGTATAATATAAGTTAAATTTATATTTAAAGTGTTTAAATATGAATTTAATTATGAGAAATTAATTAATAGAGATTAATTAATTAATTTATATTTGATATAAATTGATTAGAAGAAGAGAAATAATTATTTTGGGTTGAGAACTCAAAATAAAGACACAAGGGTATTTTGGTCATTTCACACGGTGACATGTGACACCATGAGATGGTGACATATGTCATTACACATAAGCTTGCCATTTGTCTTTTAATCATGTAAGATGATCAAAGTCAAGATTAAATTTAAGTTTGACACTTGGCACAACGTGATCGGGTCAATTAAGCTAAGAGCCAATCAGAAGGTGACATGTGGCAAAGGTTTTAAGTGATGACCTAGCTATATAAGGGAAAAGATGAAAAGAAAAATAACAAGCTGCTGTTCTCTCTTTGGTACCGCCACCTTTGAGTCTCTCCCTTCTCTTCTTCTTCATCTCTCATCAATTCAAAGAGAATTGCCAACATTCTCTTGAATTAAAAATACTAGAAATCGTTTATAGTGTCCTGTATGCATCTATAACATCTTTGAAGGCAAAACCTGAATTTCTAATTGATTGGATGTAACATCCCTATTTGCATAGCCTGGTATATGTTACTGTTCCAGTGACCGGTGTCGGTCCGGATAATTAAGCGCATTAGAACTATGTTTAAGATACCTAGAAAAGCCCTGAATGAAAATAATTAGTAATTGCCAAATAGTTAAGTATAAAGAAGAAAAATAAAGCACAAGAAGTTAAATGAGCCGGGAGTCACAGCGATGGGTGACCTTCTCGGGAAGTGACTACGAGGTCAGTCTTAACTCAAATTTCGAACCGAAAAATGTAACGCCGCGGTTCTTAGGACTATTGCAAACACAGTGGAAAAGAGAAAATTACGAAAAAGGAGTTGTTAAGCAGGTCAAATAATTAGGTTAGAGATTCGGAAGAAATATCGAATAACTTACAAACTGGATTGAACCAGCGAGGGGCAATCTTGTCAATTTACCTCTAGAGGTGACTCTTGACCTAACTGTCCAATAAAATCAAAGAAAAGAAAATTTTGGGATCAAGAATTAAATTAAAGAACTAATGAAAAAATAAATGCAAAAGAAAAAAAAAGAAAAAGTTTATTACATCATGCTTACCTCATTGGATGACATCATCATGATGTCAAAAATTAATTTTAATTTTTCTACCTAAATTGACCAAGTCAAAAGCATTCTTAAAAACTTAAAAATACATAAAAAAAGAAAAGAAAATCAGACCTTCTTCCCAAGAGTTTCGGCTACCCTCCTCTCTCTCACTTAAACCACCATTGTTACACCATGAAGCTTGAGTTTAAGCTTGCTTCCAACCACTAAACTTGACCTTGACCCCAAATTAATCCATTAGAACTTGATAACCTCACTTGAGAAGAGGATTGAGCAAGAAAGAAAGAAGGAAAGAGGAGTGGAATTGAAGATTTAACTTCAAAGTAAGGTTAGTGGTTTAAATTGAAAATTTATGTTTAATATTTGTGTTCTTGGTGTAGGTAACTTAGAAATTAACTTAAAATTAAAAGAAAATAATTATTGAGGGACTAAACAAGAATTTCGGCCAGCTAGGGTTAGGGTTTGAAATGAATGAGTTTGAGATGTTTGAATGGTTATTTGAGGTGCATTAGATGTAGAGATCATGAATGTGCACTTTGAATGCAGATTGAACTTTATGTGTAGCTAGGGTTTTGAGCATGTGAAAATTAGAGAAAGAGTTGAGAATTGGTTAATTGATGTAGTTGACCTTATATGAGTTGAGAAATGGTCAATTATGACCATTTGTGGTGTGTGTGAATTGTTAGAAATAAGTTTCAATTTGGATTGGTTAAGGTCAATATGTAGATAGCTTGACCTAGGTCCCTTTCAGGGACCAAAACTAAAAATTTACCAACCCAATTGGTGTGAGGCTAATTGAGAATGAAACTAGACACAAAATGAACCATTTTTTATTCAGGAATTATGCCCAGAAAGTGACCATAACTTAGTGAATAATTAGGTCAAATCCGGAATTGGGCACACTACCTTGTACAAAATGACTAAATGAATAGTAGTTACGTAAATGACCATAACATGGTCTAAGAAGGTCCAAATCACCTGAATTTTATACCGATAGAAAGCTGAGACATAGCCCTATAACTTTTATGAAGAAAATAAACCCAAATTGTGATCATAATCTGTCCAAAAACTCACCTGCAATCAACTCACAAAAACTGCCATTATCCAGTAAATGCCCAGAATTCTGGGTAATACCAAATCTGGCCAGCCATGTTCAAATGGCCACAACTTGGGCTACAAAACTCCAAAAGGAATGATTCAAAAAGGGAAATAAAGTTAAGACAATAAGAAACAACTTCTATGAAGAAAACTTTGTCAAATTCTAACAGCAACATGATCAATGGAATAATACAAAATAGGACACAAAATCTGGGAAATTTGAAATCATGCCTAGGAAACCTAAAAATCTAAGGAGCAACTAAAATCAACAAAATTGGTAACCAAAATGTGGTATGTAGGTGAAATTGAAATCCCTATACCTATTAAGCATGAGAAAGTGAACAAATTGACTTGAATAGTATCGTGAATAGTAACTTCGAAATGAAAATTTCCAAGAACGTTAGTTTAAGTATATTGGGACTAGAATTAAGTATATATGAATCAATTATTAGATTTATTGTGAAATAAGATACTGAAACACTATAAATTGCATGTTTCAGCTGAAAAAGACCTGGAAAAAGATAGGACAAACTGATTCAAAGTTTAGAGGCGACTCACATCAGGTTTGTGCACAAAAAATTTTAAATTATAGTTTTCACATTGAAAATTGATTTGTTATACATTGTGAATGTGTTTTGTTCATTATGAATTTCGAGAATGTCGTGTTGCCTATTTTACAATAAAAATTTAGAGTGAAAATTATTTATTGATTTGTATGAAATATTTGAACAATATGGTTTTGAATTTGGTTTTGGCCTTGGAAATTTTATTTGAGAATTTGTGTGTTGCCTACTTTAGAACTGGAGATTTGAAATGAAGTTTGTTTGATTATTGTATCAATTATAATTGAACATTATAGTTTTAAATTGTTTTTGATTCACACTTGACATGGCAGTCCCTTACTATGTTCCTCCTCCACTTGTGGGGTTGAGTTTGATATTTGATCACTTTCCTCCCTCTCTGGCTTGCCAGTCTGAGGTGAGTTTGGATGAGTACTCATTAGCTAGCTAGCCACCTCCCTCATTGATTTCGATTAGTGAGGTGAGTTTGCCTTGTCGTGATGTACACACGGCATGTTCGAAAATTTTGTGTCATGGCCTAAGTTGTGTTAGTGATTAGCAACACTGTGTTTATTAAATTATTTGATCAAATTTGTGTTATATTAAGCTTTAAAAATTATGAAATATTTAAATGGTGATTTGTGATAAATGTGATTTGAAAATTGAAATGTGATTGTGAAATATTTGAACTGTGAATTAATAACAAATGTTTTATATTTTGCATTTTATATTTTATTGTACACCATAGAGACAAGGTAAAAGCAGTAGAGTGAGCTACTGATTGTTGGGACTACACGGAGGCTTTTGTACGGGTATTTAGTTATACCCTTGTAGTTTATTTTGATGTAAATAGTTTAGTGTTATATGTGTTAATGTAAAATTGAGCAGTTGTACATTAAAGTTGTAATAATATTATTTTTTATTTTTCTTTTGTAAATTAAGATTTGTGTATGTAAATTTAATTTAATGCAATGTTTATGAATTATCGAATTATTTTGAACAATTTTTAAGTTGTGAAATTTGAGTTGAAATTTGGTTGAATTGTATTAATTTGAGGATATATTGGCGGTTGGGGTTGAGAAATGAAATGAATTATTTGGAAGTGTTTTTCACAGGTGTTTGGAGAACTGTTTTTCCCAAATATAGACGGCACTCTACCTAAAATTTTTCAAAATTTGTGGACAAATGAAGATGAATAAAAATTTTAACTAGTCTTTAAACTTCAAATAAAAGTTTTTAATTCTTACTAAAAGAGCTTACCACGTTCAAAAAGTAAGTAAATTATTTTAAAATCCCTTGTAGGGTACTTAATGAGTTATCGGTAGGTGAAGTTCGGTAGTTAATTAGGTATTCTACGGGATCATATTATGCCTTATAGAGGGATAAGGTGTGACATTGGAAAGGCTTGAGAAGCTGTTCAAGGGGCTGCCATTGGTGATCTTGGTGTGGACAAGCTAGAGGGACAACATCTGGTGTCCTAGGTGCATCCCAAATGTGCCAAACACAACTGTAGTGCATCAAAAGATTAGTGCACTTGTTCTTGATTTAATCTAGGGTTCTAATGAATTAATTTGTTAATTCTAAAATCTTAAATGGCAAATGTAGATCCAAAAATATATTAAAAGTATTTTAATATGCTGTTTATCATTGAAATAAAATAGATAAAAATGAATATTGCATGATGCATGTGATCCTAGAAGAAAAAATTTTGAATTCAATGATCTCAACTTATGTTTTTCATGCTTCCGCTCCTTCAAATGTATCCTAAAGAGTGGAATGCAACACCTTCATAGTTTTCATACACCAATCACATCATAAGCAACAAAAAGGTAATTTAGAGCACTCACGCACCCATATAATATTCAAACAGTATATATATGGGAGCTGATCCCCTATACAACTCTCTTAATCCAACCTTTGCCAGCAAGTACATCTCAAGCCAAACTTTCACTTAATAAACTAAATGCGGGGGCCAGCGAGATCATCTCGAGCCGTGCCTACCCCAACTTATCTATAAAAGGATCGGGTCCCAGCGAGTCAAGCTCCAGCCGCGTATACCCGTCCTGTCCATATTCAATACCACACACCACACGCACACTGCTCCAAATTACCATAAAACAATATCCATAGCATTTCATCAATTAAGAATGCATTATAAAATGTGCCTAGTGTTTAACTACATGGATATATATTTATAAGTGATGCATAAGCATACCTAAATATATAATAAGATCGAAATTATAATTAAAATTAATATTTTACTCACAGACGTAAACCGAGGTCAATGTGGTAGCTAGGCAGAGGAGGAAGACTGTCTTGGCTCACTTGACAATTACATTACATTTATTTAATATAATTGACTCAATATAACTTAAAAAGAACCAAAAACACCATAAGTTGTGCCAAAAATCCGGCAGAATTCTCCCTATACTTAGGACTTATCCAACCTGCAAAAGAGCTCAAAAATACACTTCTATATCCACAAGTCACACAACTCAATCACATCACATGGCACCTCCTGGGCCCATTCAAACAGTCAACAACCACAATTTTGAAAAATTGCAATTTAGTCCTTACAACTAACACTTTTTGTAAAAACTACCAAAATGAGCTCTAAAAATTTTTAAATTTTGTCCTGTGGTTCTTAGCAATATTACTAAGCTAATACAAAAGGAATTATAATTTTTTAACTACCCACGAATATTTTATGAAATTTTATTCTAAACTCAGCACTATAAAATTGAAGAAACTCGAAGTTTGGGTTTACCTATGCCAATTCTGACGCTTGGAGTGCGTCCAGGGCATTTAAAAATGGTGGGGTAACCTATAACTTTGACCTGATTCTGAAGTGATTCCAGCAGCTTATTTGCTCAACCTGAAATTGTAAATCCGGGTGACAGTCGAATTACCACGAAACGAAAGTACCTATGCAAAACTCACAACACTAGGGGTTAGACTAAAATATTTATATTTACATATAAAATAATTATTTAAAAATTAGGGGCGTTACAGGAACTCTACATAACTAGTTACATAAGATGGACATGAGTTGATTTGAAGACCTTAATAATGACACAAGTAAATTGGGAATTCAAAGTATCATCGGAATGAGAAGATGCATAGGTGTTGACCATTGAGGCCATAGGACAAGTAAAGATTTAGAATAAGATGAATATGATATGTAACACCCTCCCTGTAGCAACTCCGTATATTCTAGTATTTCGGTGATCAGTATCGGTCCGGATAGCTAGAACGTCCGAAAAAATATTTAAACTAAAGTGAGGAACCATAATTAACTAAAATATTAATAAGAAAAATTTAGAAAAAATTTTAGAAATAAAATACAACCAAGTTAAATGAGCCGGTGCCCTAGCGATGGGTAACCCAGAGGGAAGTTGCGGTCTTCGTAACTAAGAACCCTAGACCCGGGAGAAAATTCATAAAATAATTTTTGGGACTCCAAAGAAGAGTCACTGAGATTTCTATGACATTAGAATGCTAAGAAAATGCTTAAAAAAATTTTTAGATCGGTACAGATAATTTTGGCTCAATAAGCCAAACGGAGGGCATTTTGGTCATTTTATCTTCAGAGATGATTTTTGGCCGACTTGTCCAGTTAAGTAAATAATTATTATGATATAAAATATGAATAAATATTGCTACAAATTAAATTAGAATTAAGTAGAAAAGAAAAGAAAAAGAAAATGAATTAAAAAGGAAATTATGACATCACATGATGTCATTAGTATGCCTCCACCCAATCACATGGTGACACAAGGCTATAACTCACTTAAAATGAGTTAAATGGGCAGAAATGAAAGGAAAAAAATCATATTTCTTTTTCCTTTTTCTTCCATCCGAAGCCCTCCCTTCTCCCTTCCACCATTAAAACTTCCCCAAGCTTGAGTTCACCACCCAAATCACCCCAAAACCCTAGCTTCCCTTCACGAATATTTACCCTCACACCTAGAGCGAGCTTTGGACAACAAAAAGAAAGGAAGAAAGTGAAGTTTTGAAGTCTTGGAAAGTGACTAAATCAAGGTTAGTGTCCAACTCTTACTACTTTTGGTTTAGTTTATGTTTAATGGCATGAAATGTGTAGGAAATGTAAGAAAATAAAATAAACATGTGTGTGTGTGTGCACCCTACAATTTTGGCAGCTAGAGTTAGTTAGGGTTTGATGATTTTGCTTGATAGCAAAGTGGTTATGAGCAGCCCTAGATATTAGATGAGTGATGGAACATGTTTGTGTAAGTGAATGCAAGGATTATGCATGAATGAACTTGAAAAAAATATGGACACTTAACAACATTAGGGTTTGCTTATGTGATGGTTCATTAACCTTGTAATGGTCAATTAGTAGCCATTTGAATGTGTATGATGAGGAAATGAAGTGAGTTGAGGCTTGGCATTTGAGTGTGGATGAGCTGCCTTGGCTGACCTGCAGGACTGAGCATGAGTCCAGCAGGTTTGGGCAGTTATAAATGGAGTTGTAGAAGTTCAATTGGTGCAGGGCTAATTGGACATGAAACTAGACACATAATGGCACAACTTTGGTGTAGAAACCCTGCCCAGAAAGCCAAACCAAGTTGACCTAAAAATTGCCCTAATTCCGGTAACTTGCATTCTGCTTGGGCAAAATGACCAAATGAACAATGTCTATTCATTTGGTCATAACTCAGTATAGAAAGGTCCAATTGACCTGAAATTTTACTAGCAGAAATCTGAGATATAGACCTACAACTTTCATGAAGAAACCTAACCCAAATTTTGACCATAACATGTTCAAAAAGTGACCTATAATCACTATACAAAGCACTATAGATTTGGTCAGTCCAGAAAATCTGGAAAGTTTGTAATCCGGCCAGTTATGGTGTTTAGCCCATAACTTGAGCTACAAAACTCGAAATGGAGTGATTCAAAAAAATAAATGTAACTAGACACAATAAGAAACAACTTTCATGTTGACAACTTTACCAAATTCCTACTGTAAAAATGACCAATGGAATAGTAAACACAAGGCTTGAAATCTAAAAATTTTGAACAATTGGCACTAAGCTTAGAAATGGTGTTGGCAACCAATACCAACAACTTTAGAATGCAAAATGTGGTATGTTGAGAGTATTAGAACCAATGTACCTATTGCCTATGCAAAAGTTAATATTTTAGTTGACTAATGAAATGAATAGTAATACCTAAACTTAAATTTCAAGAATTGTACAATTTAAAAGTGTAACATGCCCTAGTACACCTAGCAAGATTAGTTTGGATAGGTTGGCATGCCTGTAACACCCTCCCGATAGCAACTCCGTACATTCTACTGTTCCGGTGACCAGTGTCTGTCCGGACAGCTAGAACGTCCGGAAAAATATTTAAACTAAAGTGAGGAACCAAAATTAACTCAAATATTAATAAGAAAAATTTAGAAAAAATTTTAGAAATAAAATACAACCAAGTTAAATGAGCTGGTGTCCTAGCGATGGGTAACCTAGTGGGAAGTTGCGGTTCTCGCAACTAGGAGCCTTAGACCCGGGGAAAAATTCATAAAATAATTTTTGGGACTCCAGAGAAGGGTCATTGAGGTTCCTATGGCATTAGAATGCCAAGAAAATATTTTGGTCTGTTAAGCCAAACGGAGGGCATTTTGGTCATTTCGCCTTCAGAGGTGATTTTTGGCCGACTTGTCCAGTTAAGTAAATAATTATTATGACATAAAATGTAAATAAATATTGCTAAAAATTAAATTGAAAATGAGTAGAAAAGAAAAGAAAAAAAAATGAATTAAATGGGAATTTATGACATCATATGAAGTCATTAGCGTGCCTTCACCCAATTACATGTTGACACATGGCATAACTTATCTTAAAGAGACAAAATGGGCTGAAAATGAACAAAAAAACAGATCCCTCTCTCCCTTTCTTCTTCCTTGCCGTGAACCCTCTCCCATTCTCACCATTATCAAGCTTTTAAAGCTTGCTTTCTCTCACTTTTACTCAACAAAACCCTAATCTAGCAACACAAAAAAATCTTCTTGCATCTTGGAGATTCTTGTGGGAGCAAAAAGAAAAGGAAACCAAGACTTTGAGTAAGTGGGAAATTCACTCCATTAGAGGTTAGTGACCTAAACCTTGAATTTCACTTAAATTTCATGTTTAAGAACTATAAATGTGTGTAAATGACAAAGAAATTTGATGAAACACCATTGGTATGTTAACACTAAATTTTGGCAGCCATGGTTAGGGTAATATGGTGATGATTTTTGGGGAGCTAACATGCTAGTATGGCTGCCCTTAATGTGTATCTCATAAGTGAATTGATAAATGCAATGATAATGCATAGTTTTGAAATGTTGAGCTAGGGTTTGGGTTGAAGAATGAGACTTTGATCTTGTGATGATGGAAGTAGGTTTTAATGGTCAATTAGTGACCATTTGGTTTGGTTTGAATAAAAAATGAAGTGAATTGGGTTGTGGGATTTGAGGTTGGAGTGGCTGTCTTGTGTGACCTGCAGGTTTGGATGTGAGTCCAGCCTGTTTGGACAGCCATAACTTGAATTGTAGAGGTTTAATTGGTGTTTGGCCAATTGGACATGAAACTAGACACATAATGGCACAACTTTGGTGAAGAAACCATGCCCATAAGACCAAACCAAGTGGACCAAAAGCTTACTCCAATCCGGGTGACCTGCAATATGCCTGGGCAAAATGACCAAATGAATAGTATTTGGTCATTTGGCCATAACTCAATGTAGCAAGGTCCAATTGACCTGAAATTTTACCCAAAACAAGCTGAGATATATACTAACAACTTTCATGAAGAAACCTAACCCAAATTATGACTAGAACCTATCCAACAAGTGAGTTAAAGTTACTGTTCACTGCACTGTAGATATGGTCAGTCCAGAAAAATTTCAATCCGGCCAGTTGTGGTTTTTGGACCATAACTTGAGCTACAAAACTCCAAATGGAGTGAATCAAAAAAGGAAATTCAACTAGACAAAATAAGGAACAACTTTCATGTTGATCATTTTTCCAAATTCCCACTGCAAAAGTGACTAATGGAACAGTAAACCCAAAGCTTGAAAACTGAAAATTCTGTCCAATTCACATTAAGCTTAGAGATGGTATTGGCAACCAATACCAACAAGTTTAAAATGCAAAATGTGGTATGTTGATGATATTTAAACTAATTCACCTATTGCCAATGCAAAAGTCAACATTTTGGTTGACCAATGAAATGAATAGTAATCATAAAAATTTAATTTCAAAGAATTACATAAATGAAAAGTGTTAAATGCCCTAGTAGGCCTAATGTGATTGGTTTGGATAGGTTGGCATGCCAATAGGGTTCTGTTAGCAGTACTGCATATGGCTTCATGCCATTCTGTATTTCATGGCTTTCCATGCCATTCTGTGACATAATAGCCTTTGGCTCTGATATTGAGTTGTTATACTCGGTTTTAATCCCCGATAATTATTACGACTTATTAGTTACATTTGCCTGCACACAATCGAGACACAATGTGATCGATGGTGTGATGGTCTGAGGTACTTAGTACCCAGTACCAGTGTACCCGTTTATCCAGTCCAGTCAATTAGTATAGGTTACTCGGGCAGTGTTAATAAATTTTACCAAACTTTAATTGAATAATATTGCAACAAATATTTGAAATTAAGCCTACCAAAAAATGTAAACATACATTCTGCACACATGTTTTTATTTTATTTTATATTATTTTATATTATTTTATTTTGTCACCACTAAGCAGAATTGCTTAGCGCGTCGCTTTTGCCACGCGCAGGTACTAGAGACATAGCTGGGGAGTCCAGCAGGCCTCATACAGGGTGAGCCTTCATATCTGCACTCAGAGTCCAGAGTCACCTCACATTGCAGTGCATTTGGTAGGACATTAGGCCACTTTTGATATTTTGATATTTTGATATTTTGTATTTTGTAACCTTCTGTAATGTATATTATAAATTCATTTTGATATTTTGATATTTTGTATTTTATAACCTTCTGTAATGTATATTATAAATTCATGTAATTAAGCTTTTGATGTAAGTATCTATGAAATATGTTCAGTAATAAATTGAGCATTTTCATTGAGTTGACTGTGTTTTGAATTGAATAGAATTTTGAGATACTGAAGTGAATTGAGAATTTGATGAGAATATATTGGAGGTTGATTGAGAATAATGTGATGATATTATTGGGAGTGTTTTTAACAGGTTCAGAAGAACTGTTTTTCCAATTTATAGCCGGCACTCTGCCGGATTTTCTATAAAATTTGCGAAAAAATTTAGATTTATCAGAAATTATAAATAAATAAATTAAAAGGGGATTAATTGAAATTGAAACATGAATTGGTGTTCCGACACACTGAGTAGCATAACTTGCTCGGCTACACTGTAGACGGGTAAGGGGTTACACTGTAGACGGGTAAGGGGTGTCACAATGCCAATAGGGTTCAGTTAGCAGTATTGCACATGGCATTATACCATTTTGTGATTTTATGGCTTTTAGCCATTCTGACATTGTAATGATACTTGGCCTTGTGCCTAATGTTTATTACAGCTTATTAGCTGTTCTGTTGCACACCGAGAGATACATATGTAACCAATGGTGTGACGGACCGAGATAGTTGATACCCAGTGCCAGTTTACCTGTTTGTCCAGTCCAGTCATCCAGTATAAGTTACTTAGGCAACAAAAAATAAAAGTGAATAAATTTAATAAAATTATGAATATAACAAGTACAAAATAAATAAGATTACCAATAATGATCGAAAAATTTTCTACATAAGATATCAGAATATGCACTGCATATTTATTTTTTGTTATTTCTTTTTATTCTATTATTGGCACCACTAAGCATTATTGCTTAGCGCGTTGCTTTTTGCCATGTGTAGGTTCTGGAGAGACCGACCGAGAGCCCAGTAGACCATAGAAGTGTCCGTGTCACCTCACCGTCATCAGTGCATTGGTAGGACACTAGGTTTTATTTTGGTATTTTGTAATTAACTTTCATTTTCTCATATAAAATTGAGACTCATGTAATGTATTTTGGTATTGATGTAATTAGTGGAAATTGTGTTTATGAATGAAAATGTGAATATTTATTTAGGACTTGTACATGAATATCATATGAAATGAATGATTGAGAAATGAAAATGTTGTTGAAAAATATTGAGATTTTGTTGATGAAATGGAGTTTGGGATTGATAGAAAATTTTGGAAGTGTTTTTCACAGGTTCCGAAGAACTGTTTTCTCCATTTTTAGCCGGTACTCTGCCGGATTTTCTATAAAATTTGTGGAACCTCAAATAAATTGATGTTTTCCATAAATGACTTAAATAAATTATACTTCACCAATTGTATTTCATAACTATGATAAAAATAAATAAGGGAGGATAAAAATGATTGAAATAAAATAGGGTGTTTCGGTACACTGTGTGACATATTTTACTCAGCTATACTGTAGACGGGTAAGGGGTGTCACATTTAGTGGTATAAGAGCACAGTTTAGGCGTTTCTGGGCCTAGATCGAATCCATACCATGCATTGCATTTGTAAGAGTAGAGGTGACACTAATGCAGATCTGTTTGTCTTTGTTATTTTGAATAGGATATGGACCCCACATCTCAAAGGGCAGTTGAGGAGGAACTGGAGAGTCATGCTCCACCTGCAGCAACTGGGACTGGGAGTAGGGGAGAACCTGCTCCATCGGCTCCAGCAGAGCCTGCTCAACCTCTACAGGCCATGTTCCAGCAAATGATCGAATTCTTCAAACAAATGGCTGGGGTAATGCCACCACCACCACCACCTCCACAGCAGAAATCATATCTGGAAAGACTGAGAAAATTTGGAGCAGTGGATTTCTTTGGCAAGAGAGAAGATGATTCTGTTGCAGCCGAAAACTGGTTGAACAGAACAGGGAGAGTTCTAAAACAACTTCACTGCACTCCAGAACAAAATCTAGAAGCTATTGTATCTCTGTTGCAAGATAATGCCTACCAATGGTGGGATATAGTGTCTAGTGAAGTGCAGCCAGAAGTAATAACTTGGGACTTCTTTCTCTCAGAATTCAAGAAGAAATATGTGGGTAGTGTATACCTAGAAGAGAAAAGAAGAGAATTCATTAACCTGAGGCAGAGACAGCTGACAGTGACAGAGTATGAAAAGGAAATTTTCAGATTGAGCCGCTACGGAAGGGAGATAGTCCCTAATGAGGCCGAAAGGTGTAAGAGATTTGAAGAGGGATTAAATGATAATATAAAGATCATGATCATTGCCTTGGGAATCACAGACTTCACCAAGTTAGTCGAAGCTGCTACAAAAGTTGAAAAGGTTAGAATAAGTGAACAAACCAGAAGTGAGAGACAGCTCAAGAGGGGCCCGAGTTAGTCTAGTTCATCTCCTGCACCTGAGAAGAAGTTCAAAGGTCCACCTGCACAGAGTTCAGGTCAACCACAAGGTCGTGGTCGGTCCAGGCCTGTGCCACGATTCACGCCTAGGAGAGGTCAGTCCACATCATCAGTGGGCAGCTCTCCATGGATGAGTTTCAGGGGACCAGCCCCAGCATCTTCTGCATGTCCACATTGCCTGAAATGGCATAAGGGGGAGTGTTGGAGAGTGACTGGTGCCTGCTTAAGGTGTGGGTCGACAGAGCATCAGTTGAGGAACTGTCCACGCAGAACTGCTACAGCTGCTCCAACACAAGCAGACAGACCTGCTCCTGCACCACAAAGGGGTAGGAAATCTGGAAAATCTGAGGTAGTGGGACCATCACAGAGGCCTGCATCTGAGCCAGCAGAGAGGCCTGAGGGCAGAGCACCTACCAGAGCTTATGCCATAAGAGCTTAGGAGGAGCAAGATGCCCTGGACGTCATCAGGGGTACGTTCTCCCTCTACAATACATCTGTGCATGCATTGGTGGATCTAGGATCCACTCATTCATACATCTGCATCAACCTACCTGTAGAAAGGGGGATACTAGTAGGGGAGAGTGACCAAGACATTCTAGTCACTAATCCATTGGGCCACAGTGTAGCGGTGAACAAAGTGTACAAGGGTTGCCCATTAAGGATTCAGGGGGTATGAATTCTTGGCAGACCTGATTGAGTTTCCTTTCCATGAGTTTGACGTGATTTTGGGAATAGACTGGTTATCACATCATCAGGCAATGGTTGATTGTAAGTTGAAGAGGATCTCATTGAAAACTCCTGAGGGTAATGAGATTATAGTTGTGGGGGAAAGGACATATTTCTTATCCAATGTCATCTCAGCCACAGTTGCAAGAAAACTGATGAGAAAAGGTTGCGAAGCCTACCTAGCACTTGTGGTGGATACTAGGCAGGTTAAGCCAGATCTGTGTGACATACCCACAGTAAGAGACTTCCCAGATGTGTTTCCTGTAGAATTACCTGACTTGCCACTAGAAAGGGAAGTCGAGTTTGCTATTGAGATACTGCCGGGTACAACACCAATCTCTATTGCTCCTTATAGGATGGCACCCACAGAATTGAAGGAACTGAAAATCCAGTTACAGGAGTTATTGGATAAGGGGTTCATACACCCCAGTGTGTCACCATGGGGAGCTCCAGTGCTGTTTGTGAAAAAGAAGGATGGGACTTTGAGGTTATGCATCGATTACCGACAGTTGAATAAAGTGACAGTGAAGAACAAATATCCGTTGCCTAGAATTGATGATCTGTTTGATCAGTTGAAGGGAGCAGGAGTATTTTCCAAAATTGATCTCAGATTAGGGTATCATCAGCTAAGGGTGAAAGATGCAGATGTGCCAAAGACTGCATTAAGGACCCAGTATGGGCATTATGAGTTCTTGATGATGCCCTTTGGCCTAACAAATGCACCAGCAACATTCATGGACCTTATGAACCTTACCTTCCATCCATACCTAGATCGGTTCGTAGTGGTCTTTATTGATGATATTTTGGTGTATTCCAAAACCAGGGAATAACATGATGAGCATTTGAGGATTGTTCTGCAAACCCTGAGAGAAAAGAAGTTGTATGCTAAGTTGTCCAAGTGTGACTTCTGGTTGGATGAAATTGCGTTCCTTGGACACATAGTGTCAGCAGATGGGATTAGGTGGATCCCAAGAAAATAGAAGCAGTGATGGAATGGAAGCCTCCCAGGAATACAATTGAAGTCAGAAGTTTCTTAGGGCTAGCTGGGTATTACAGAAGATTTGTGAAGGGATTTTCTTTAATAGCTGCTCCAATGGCCAAGTTGTTACACAAGAATGTCAGATTTGACTGGAATGACAAGTGTCAGGCTAGTTTTGAGAAGTTGAAGGCTATGTTGACAGAGGCACCAGTGTTAACACAGCCAGTGTCGGGAAAGGACTTTGTGTTCTACAATGATGCCTCTCATAATGGGTTAGGGTGTGTATTGATGTAAGAGGGAAAGGTGGTCGCTTATACTTCTAGGCAGCTAAGGCCACATGAACAGAATTACCCTACCCATGATCTAGAACTTGCAGCAATTATCTTCGCATTGAAGATATGGAGGCACTACTTGTATGGTCAGAAGTGCTATATTTATACAGACCACAAAAGCCTGAAATACTTGCCAACCCAGAAGGAGCTCAACCTTAGACAGAGGCGATGGATTGAGTTCCTAAAGGACTATGATTGTGTAATTGACTATCATCCTGAGAAGGCAAATGTAGTTGCAGATGCTTTGAGCAGAAAATCCATCACAGCTTTGAGATCATTAAATGCCTGTCTATCCTTGGCTCGAGATGGAACTATTTTGGCTAAGTTGCAAGTAAGGCCAAACCTGCTACAGTAGATTTTAGATGGGCAGAAGGTAGATGAGAAATTAATGACTACTGTGAGTAAAATCTCAGAGAGGAAAGCAACTGACTATGAGGTGAAAGCAGATGGGTGTCTGTACTACAAAGGAAGAGTATGTGTACCAGATGATAGGGAATTGAAAGCCAATATTCTGAAAGAGGCACACACCAGTATTTATACTATGCACCCAGGAAGTACAAAAATATATCATGATCTGAAGCTTCAGTATTGATGCCCTAGTATGAAGAAGGACATAGCTGACTATGTGACTAAATGCTTGACATATCAACAAGTCAAGGCAGAACATCAAGTTCCATCGGGTTTGTTACAACCTATACGCATACCTGAATGGAAATGGAATCGGGTCACCATGGATTTTGTAAGTGGTCTACCTCTCACCCAGAAGAAAAATGACGCAGTATGGGTGATAGTAGATAGATTGACGAAGTCAGCACACTTTCTGCTAGTTAAGACTGACTACTCACTGGAAAATTTAGCAGAATTGTATATCAGTGAGATAGTTAGACTGCATGGAATCCCACTTTCCATTATATTTGATCGAGACCCAAGGTTTACATCGAGATTTTGGAAGAAGTTGCATGAATCCTTGGGTACACAACTCCACTTCAGCACTACTTTCCATCCTCAGATGGATGGGCAATCAGAAAGAGTAATACAGGTAAACAATTGAAATCAATTGAACTAATACAAATATTGAATTGAAATAATAATAATAACATGAAATATATGTTAGGTCCTTGAGGACATGCTGAGGAGTTGTGTCATTGAGTTTAAGGGAAGTTGGCATAGATACCTCCCACTGGCAGAATTTGCATACAACAATAGCTACCAAGATAGCATCCAAATGGCCCCATATGAAGCACTCTATGGGAAGAAATGTAGAACTCCAGTGTGTTGGACTGAATTAGGTGAAGATAAACTGGTAGGGCCAAACCTGGTGAAACAGACTGAGGAAAAAGTAAAGCTAATCAAAGCTAATCTGAAGGTTGCCTCAGACAGACAAAAATCCTATGTCGACCTAAAGAGGAAAGAAATAGAATATGTGATTGGCAACAAAGTGTTCCTCAAGATATCACCATGAAAGAAGGTACTGAGGTTTGGAAGAAAAGGTAAGTTAAGCCCTAGGTTTATTGGCCCTTATGAAGTCATTGAACGTGTGGGTCCAGTGGCCTACAGGCTAGCGTTACCACCAGAGCTGAACAAGATCCACAATGTGTTCCACGTGTCTATGCTAAGAAGATACTGCTCAAATCCTTCACATGTCATCTCCATGGAGGAAATTGAAGTACAACCGGATTTGACATATGAAGAAGAACCCATACGGATCCTGGCTCGGGAAGTGAAAGAGTTAAGGAATAAGCAGATTCCACTGGTGAAAGTGCTTTGGAGGCACCACAACACCGAGGAGGCCACTTGGGAAAGTGAAGAGACGATGAGGCAATAGTTCCCTCAACTATTTGCATCAAGTAAATTTTGAGGACGAAATTTAAATTAGAGGGGAAGAGTTGTAACACCCTCCCTGTAGTAACTCCATACATTCTACTGTTCCGGTGACCAGTGTCAGTTTGGACAGCTATAATGTCTGGAAAAATATTTAAACTAAAGTGAGGAACCATAATTAACTCAAATATTAATAAGAAAAATTTTAGAAAAATTTTAGAAATAAAATACAACCAAGTTAAATGAGCCGGTGCCCTAGCGATGGGTAACCCAGAGGGAAGTTGCGGTCTTCGCAACTAGGAGCCCTAAACCCAGAAGAAAATTCATAAAATAATTTTTGAGACTCTAGAGAAGAGTCATTGAGGTTTCTATGGCATTATAATGCTAAGAAAATGCTTAAAAAAATTTTTAGATTGGTATAGATAATTTTGGCTCAATAAGCCAAACGGAGGGTATTTTAGTCATTTCGTCTTCAGAGATGATTTTTTGCTGACTTGTCCAGTTAAGTAAATAATTATTGTGACATAAAATATGAATAAATATTGCTACAAATTAAATTGGAATTGAGTAGAAAAGAAAAGAAAAATAAAATGAATTACATAGGAAATTATGACATCACATGATGTCATTAGTGTGCCTCCACCCAATCACATGGTGACACATGGCTATAACTCACTTAAAATGAGTTAAATGGGCAAAAATGAAAGGAAAAAAATCAGATTTCTTTTTCGTTTCTTCTTCTATCCGAAGCCCTCCCTTCTCCCTTCCACCATTAAAGCTTCACCAAGCTTGAGTTCACCACCCAAATCACCCCAAAACCCTAGCTTTCCTTCACAAATATTTACCCTCACACCTAGAGCAAGCTTTGGACAGCAAAAAGAAAGGAAGAAAGTGAAGTTTTGAAGTCTTGGAAAGTGACTAAATTAAGGTTAGTGTCCAACTCTTACTACTTTTGGTTTAGTTTATGTTTAATGTCATGAAATGTGTAGGAAATGTAAGAAAATAAAATAAACATGTGTGTGTGTGTGCACCCTACAAATTTTGGCAGCTAGGGTTAGTTAGGGTTTGATGATTTTGCTTGATAGCAAAGTGGTTATGAGCAGCCCTAGATATTAGATGAGTGATGGAACATGTTTGTGTAAGTGAATGCAAGGATTATGCATGAATGAACTTGAAAAAAATATGGACACTTAACAACATTAGGGTTTGCTCATGTGATGGTTCATTAACCTTGTAATGGTCAATTAGTGGCCATTTGAATGTATATAATGAGGAAATGAATTGAGTTGAGGCTTGGCATTTGAGTGTGGGTGAGCTGCCTTGCCTGACCTGCAGGACTGAGCATGAGTCCAGCAGGTTTGGACAGTTATAAATGGAGTTGTAGAAGTTCAATTGGTGCAGGGCTAATTGGACATGAAACCTAACTTTACCAGAAGAAAGCTGAGATATAGACCTACAACTTTCATGAAGAAACCTAACCCAAATTTTAACCATAACATATTGAAAAAGTGACCTGCAGTCACTACACAAAACACTTTAGATTTGGTCAGTCTAGAAAATCTGGGAAGTTTGCAATCCGGCCAGTTATGGTGTTTGGGCCATAACTTGAGCTATAAAACTCCAAATAGAGTGATTCAAAAAAAGAAATGTAACTAGGCACAATAAGGAACAACTTTCATATTAACAACTTTGCCAAATTCCTACTGTAAAAATAACTAATGGAATGGTAAACACAAGGCTTAAAATCTGAAATTTTGAACAACTGGCACTAAGCTTAGAAATGGTATTGGCAACTAATACCAACAACTTTAAAATGAAAAATGTGGTATGTTGGGAGTATTAGAACCAATGTACCTATTGCCTATGCAAAAATCAATATTTTAGTTAATTAATGAAATGAATAGTAATACCTAAACTTAAATTTCAAGAATTGTACAATTTAAAAGTGTAACATGCTCTAGTACACCTAGCAAGATTGGTTTGGATAGGTTGGCATGCCAATAGGGTTACTGCACATGGCATTATTCCATTCTGTGATTTTACGGCTTTTAGCCATTCTGACATTGTGATGATACTTGGCCTTGTGCCTAATGTTTATTACAACTTATTAGCTGTTCTGTTGCACACCGGGAGATACATATGTAACCGATGGTGTGATGGCCCGAGGTACTTGATACCTAGTGCCAGTTTACCCGTTTATCTAGTCCAGTCATCCAGTATAGGTTACTTGGGCAACCAAAAATGAAAGTGAATAAATTTAATGAAATTATGAATATAACAAGTATAAAATAAATAAGATTACCAATAATGATCGAAAAATTGTCTGCATAAGACATCAGAGCATACACTGCATATTTATTTTTTGTTATTTCTTTTTATTCTATTATTGGCACCACTAAACATTATTGCTTAGCGCGTTGCTTTTTGCTACGCGTAGGTTCTGGAGAGACCAACCGAGAGTCCAGTAGACCACAGACCGGGTGAGACTTTTTGCAGCTCTGCATAGTATCCGTGTCACCTCACCGTCATCAGTGCATTGGTAGGACACTAAGTTTTATTTTGGTATTTTGTAATTAACTTTCATTTTCTCATATGAAATTGAGACTCATGTAATGTATTTTAGTATTGATGTAATTAGTGTAAATTGTGTTTATGAATGAAAAAATGAATATTTATTTAGGACTTGTACATGAATATCATATGAAATGAATGATTGAGAAATGGAAATGTTGTTGAAAAATATTGAGATTTTGTTGATGAAATGGAGTTTGGGATTGATAGAAAATTTTGGAAGTGTTTTCACAGGTTCCGAAGAACTGTTTTCTCCATTTTTAGCCGGTACTCTGCCGGATTTTCTATAAAATTTGTGGAACCTCAAATAAATTGATGTTTTCCATAAATGACTTAAATAAATTATACTTCGCTAATTGTATTTCATAACTATGATAAAAATAAATAAGGGAGGATAAAAATGATTGAAATAAAATAGAGTATTTCGGTACACTGTGTGACATATCTTACTCGGTTATGCTGTAGACGGGTAAGGGGTGTCACATGATAGGTGTTACAGGAAGCATCTTATAGAACATTATAAGATAAGGAACATAAGTCATGTCCTTGGGAAGCAGAAATTGTTGGAAGGAAGGAATGAGGACTAAAGTCACTAAAAGACATGTTGGGGCACGTTGAAAGAGGAGTAAGCGCCAAGGTTGATTGAAGTTATAAGATATCAAGTCAAGTACAGAGAGGTATAGTGAATATTTGTGATGTCAGAAAAATGGTCAATAAATAGTTAAGAGATAAGAGCATCTTTAGTAAGAGATGATGACAGCTAGGATACTACAATAAAATCAAAGAGCAGAGGAATGCGATCTATAGAACACGAAGAGTTTGAAGAATAAATCATTTTAACCATCTTTGCTTAGCTAAAGGAGTAAATGCTTGTGCATATCCCAATAGCCCTCTTTTCTTATCCCTTGTTTATTCAAAAATTCAAGGACGAATTTTTCTTAAGGGGAAAAGAATGTAACAACTCAAAATTTTAAATTATAAATAAAACAAAAAGAAAATATTATGTTATTAATATTATGAGATTTATTTAAATTGATTTTAAAATAAAGGAAGATAATTAAAAAAAAAAAGAAAATAAAAATAAAAATAAAAATAAAAATAAAAAAATATATATAAAGATAGTTATATTGTATTGTGGGTTATAGTATTTTAATGTTAAATATTTTGAAAGTTTAATAATAATAATAATAATAATAATAATAATAATAATAATAATAATAATAATTGTCGCAAGGGATTTTGCGGTCGCCTGGACGATCACTCACCGAAGTGGAAAAGAGTGAGGAGTCGCCACTTTAGTTTTGAGGGAAACTAAAGAAAACCATTTGGGAAGATAAATTAAAAAAAAATGAAACCACTTCAAGACAGAGATTCTAGGTTCGGGGTCCGTAAACTGGTGGGGAAGGTGTTAGGCACCCCACCTCGTCCCTTAATAAGGGTGAGTAGATTTAATTTCGCATTAGTTAGGAGGGCTTGAACGGACATGTTAATCCTTTTGTCAAAAGGAAATTTTTAATTTTTCACTAAATTGGATCACCCAGATACATAAGTAAATGAGACAACCTTAGTGAGTTGACGTCGCGAATCATTTATGATTTTGAGATTATTTTGCGTATAGGTTAGGATTTGATGTGAGAATCGGATAAGAACTCTCCTCCGATCTCTTTTAAAATTTTAGGTGGAGACCGGATAAGAACTCTCCTCCGATCTCTTTTAAGTTATTTATTAAAATTTTGAGTTGAGACCGGATAAGAATCCTCCTCCGATCTCTTTTAGATATTTATTAAAATTTTGAGTTGAGACCGGATAAGAACTCTCCTCCGATCTCTTTTAAATAGTTATTAAAATTTTGAGTTGAGACCGGATAAAAACTCTCCTCCGATCTCTTTTAAATAGTTATTAAAATTTTGAGTTGAGACCGGATAAGAACTCTCCTCCGATCTCTTTTGGATTAACAGGAGCCTGAAAGGGACTTTTCCGATCTCCCGAATTTTAATTTCAGCTACATGTCATAAGAGCCTAAAACTAAGGATTCTGGCATTCAAAGATGCTGGGGATAAGGCTTCTGGATACCTTGTGATTAAACGGGAAATACTAGACTTGATTTACTGACCTTTCATGTAGTCATTTTACCAATACCTATTAATATCCGATCTATTCTGTTTCGTTTATTTTGGTTTTATTCCACTTTATGGCATTTTGCCGAATTGCCGTTTACGTCAGCCTAATAGTTTGGCTATTTTCCTGACGTGTTATTCAGGCTCTCTCTTTAAAAAGGGACCCTTAAGTTGCAGTTACCTACGTTTTACCCAACCACTCTCACGCCACTAGGAGCTAGAAAAACTTGCATTCAGAAATGACGAAGATTAATAAAATGGTGGGCTAATCACTAAAGAGATAACTCGAGAGTAACATTCTTTGGGGATCTTTTGCACAAAATGAACTTGGAGAAAATCGCATACGTAAGAAGAACAGAGAAAGTGCGAAAAGTAAACGTAAACACTTAATAAAACAGCAATATGAGCTCTTACCTGTAAGGAGCCAAATCTATTGAAATAACTACGAGGTGGCAAATAGTGATAAGACAGCGGACTGATTAGCCTGAGGGCTGATGTTCGTCGTGAACTGAAGGATGTTTAGCTAAAATGCAATCAGATTAAGATAAAAACCGAGTGGAATGAAGTTGAGCTTGGACAACGAGAATGAAAACTGAGATGATAAAGGGCTGAAAGTGAGAGTATGACCAGATAATGAACAAACTGAAAATGTAGAGTTCCAGTATTCAGAATCCTTTTCAAGAAAACACTTCAGAAAACTAGTTTCAAAAGTCTTTCTAATCAATACTTCTAAGTAGCAGAGTAACAAACTGAATGAAGTTTCAGAGTTCTTCCGCTATAATAACTACCTCTCTTTTTTGCCCGTCCCTTGAACAGTTTTTCATGCAGGTATTTATAGGAATCGGGTGCTCCCCGTGAAGGGTCAGGATTTATTTTGAGGGAGACGGAGGGTCAAGATTTCGAAGGACATGATCGGATGTTCAGGAATTAAAGAGAATCAAAATGAATGACTGAGATCACTCTTCAGAATATTTGTCCTTTTCTTCTTTCAATCTAACGGTCCCAAATCTTCTTGTCCGGAACGATCTGAGGGCTGGGCATAAAAGGGGCCGGTCTTGTCGTCTTCCTCTTTGATCCAAGGGCCCCGGGCTCGTCCTTACAAGTGAAATCAACGGTGGAGATTGGGATGTACAGGACTGTCATGACATACCCTGGCACCTGTCAGCATTGCGGGCGATTCTTAGGCGTGCGGTGGAGATCTCGTCTGCAACGCTTTAACTACCTCGGCTCTGATTCTGACGACGGTTATTGGGATTTGTCTTATTCTTTTTGCCTTCCGATCTTCCCTCTTTCTGACCTCTTTTACATGCTCTTTTCCGATCTTTCATGCTGGTCTCCCATCTTCCGATCTATTATTCCGATCTTTCCTTTTCTCAGGTCCGGTCTGGTCAAAGCATTAATTTCCCCTCGATTCCCGAAGCGTTCGCTTCGTTTTCTGCTTAGCAATAAATGCCCGTTTTCCCCCTATATATACCCCTGACGACAGAGACATTTCCTTCATCTGATTTTCCTCTCTTCCTTCTTACTTTTCGATTCATTTGCTCGTGATCATTCCGGCCATGATTGTGGTTCTTGATCCCTTTCCGATGGATTTCCTTACTCCTCGACTGAAAATTTTCGACCCCGATGATCGCATAACCTCGTCCGATGATGGTGAAAGAACTAGGTTATTTGACCGATATGGATTGCAGACCTCGACCGTACCGATCCCGAGTTTTTCAATTGGCGTAATCGGCGAACTGATTTTGGCCGAGCAAATTGCTGATGCTCCGCTGACCCTTGGCGGTTGCTTCCTCAAGTTCATTCGGCTTCTCACCACATTGAGTGTTCCGACAGCGGTTTCCTTCCACATTGGGTGTTCCGACAAGTGATTAAGCTCCGGTCGGCGACACCCTTGGGATCAGTTATAAACACAGGACTCTTTAGATAGGATGTTCTGATCCTTAGATCGGCCTTTTGATGTAATCGGATCTCTAATGTATTAGATCCTTAGATCGCCCAAATTATGTAATGTCGACTTTTGGAAATGTATTCGATCTCTTGAGATCGCCCAAATGGTGTAGTTAGACCTTTATTGTAATCCGATCCTAGAGATCGCACAAATGATTTAATCCTATCTTTTGTAAATAAAAATATTGTTTAACCAATTATTTTTTTATTTATTATTTTCCGATCTATATTATATTTGTCCGATCGGTTTCCTCACAAAACGACTCTTAACTAATCCTTTATTCAGAATATTCAACTTATTATGCCGATCTCGATTAACCGATCTCGGAATGTTCGAGGCGTGTCGAGCAGTGGCGAATCCAGTTAATCGATGCCTTTGCACGGAACCTCGTGAACATTAAATGCTCGGACTAGTATAAATAGGGGTGGGGGGGTTAGCCATTTGCTCCTGTATGTCATTTCAGTCTCTCGCTCACAACTTCGAAGTTCTCCCGTTTCCTCAAGTTCTTCTGACGCCGATCAGACTCTGGTAAGGGCTTCTATCTTCTTTTTAGTTTAAATTCTTTATTTCCCTTGAAAATGAGCGGCGCCGAAGGTCAGAGAGCGACGAGCCCTCCTTCCATCCAATTCTCGTGGTCGTCTGATGAAGAAGAGGTAGTCGGGCCAAGCGTTCAACAAGAACCTTCCAGGGTCTCCGTTCCAGCTCGGGGGCGGATCGCACCATCAAGGCATGCACCTTCTTCAGGGAGAGAGACTCTCCCTATGGACGAGCTGCCATCGATCTACAATCGTTTAGCCAGGAGTACAATATTCGTCCTGATTCGTACGAACTTATCCGGTGCCACGGCGATCACCGAGCCGATCACTCCTTTGAAGAGAATGACATGGTTATGGTATACGAGGAACAGTTAAAGGTCGATCTTCGGTTCCCTCTAGATGACTTCTACAAGGAGGTCCTAAAACTTCACCGAGTGTGCATTGCTCAAGTTCATCATAACTCGTGGCGGATCTTGGTAGCCTTCCGAGGCCTATGCCGAGCTAAGGGAATCAGACCTACGGCTAAGGTGTTTGCCGAACTGCACAGGCTAACTCACCGAAAGGACGACGAGCACTGGTTCTTTCAGGCGAAGCCTCATTGCGGGCTCTTCACCGATCTGCCCTCCTCCCTTAAAAATTGGAAGAACCGCTTCTTCATTCTGAGGAGCAAAAATCCAAGCTGCTTTGAGGACTTTCCCCGTAGCTGGTGGCACCAGGGGCCCTTGCTTCCGAAGCGCATTACCCTGAACCAGGAGGAAAGCTTAATAGTGATGGATCTGAAGAGTCAGGCTGCCACTCAAAAGTATTCCTGTTTGGATGCGGTGACTGCCGAGCTGCACTATTGGACCATACAGCTGCTCATCGGCCAAGATCGCGAACTTCCGCTCTCTGACCTCGGCATTGGTATTTTCTATATCTCAGATCTCAGGACCTTAGCGATCTCACTGACCTCTTCTTTGTGCAGGTATGGCGGGTGGTGAGGGTTCCAGGAAGCGAAAGAAAGAAAGAGAGATCTCCCGGAAAATAAAGGAGATGAAGCGTTCGGAAATGCTTCGAACACCCGGTCATGAACCTAGGGAGGTACAAGGGGACCCGCCCCGACCTTCGGGGCCGCCGATCACTGAAGCTGTCCGATCTCCTCCTCAACAGGAAGAGCCACCTCCACCTCCTCCAGTTGCTCCAAGCATAGAAAGGGGTCCTTCTCAATCTTCTGTGAGAGCCTCTTCTCGTGGCGCTCAAACGTTGATCGAGTCCCTGAAGAATAACCGGACTGTTCGGGAGAACCCCGGTTTTGCCAAAGTCTTGGGGTCTTCCATCTGTCTTCAGGAGGATCGGGACAGGCTGTCCCCGGACAGCCTTGACGATATCTTGACTCGATCCATGAGCCTGAACGTGGAGTGTCTGGTGAACCAGACCATAATTCGGGAAAAGGCTCATCGCCTGGGTGAGGAGGTCGAGAAGAAGAATCAGGAAGTGGCTTTCCTCTGATCCCAACTCTTATCCACTCAGGATTACATATCTCAAGTTGAGGGGCGGGCGAAATTCTATGAAGACAGGCTGGCCGAACAGAATCATATTCTGGCTGAAAAGGATCGTGCTCTCGAGGAAGTCCAGGCGCTTCGGGCCAACGAAGCTTCTCAGGTCGCTCAACTTATCGAGGAGCTTAAGGCGAAAGACGAAGAAATGGTGACATGGATAGCTGGTGCCTATGTGAATGCTCACAAGGACCTCTTGGCCGAACTCCAGAAGCGTTACCCTGAAGAGGACTTCTCTTGGATGGCCGACCTGGCTCCTGGGGGCGAGGGTGAGGATAGTGAAGAGGAGGGAGAGGAAGAGCAAAATGTAGATCAGGCTGGGGGTGATCCCCCAGCTGAATAACTTGTACAAATTTTACAATGAAATGAAATAGAATGCCTTTTTGTTCGATGAATGGTTGTGATCGGAAAATTTCTAAACCCTTGTTTGTCTGAGTATATTGAAATAACTGGAGGCGATTATTATCCTAAGTGTGAGAGATCGGAAAACACAGTATGAATGAGATTGGTAAGGAACCAACGTTAAACAGAACTTAATCGAAAATTTGGCTTGGACATCTAAGATCGGGATCTTCATTAAACCGAATTGGAACCTTAACTTGATTATTCCGAAACTTTTTAAAAGGGAGGTCGACCATGAATACTGGCAGCAAAGATCTAGTGTTAGTTCAATTTCGTCTAACAAGAGAGGTCGGGAATGTGGTTAACTGGTCAGGATATTTGACTATTGACTTGAGAGATCGGTGAATGATAGACTGGTAAGGCTTTGACTGATGTGAGGACTTAGCATTGATTCAATTCTTTGTGAGGAGAGATCAGAAATGTGACTGCCTATCAAAGAAGGATCGGAAATGTGATTAGCTGCCCAAAGGAGACTTAGTACCGGGGATCGGTTTATTGATTTTGGGGATCGGCCAAAATATGGTGTCTACAGCTGCCCCTCTTTACATAATTTCTATTAAAGGAAAAATTTCCGTGTAGGAATTATGTAAAGATTCAGACTCATATTTTGGACGATTAGGTGTTCGAAGTTAGGGAACTAAAGCACACCTAAGTTAATGACCTAGAGATTGGCAACAGAAGTTAAAATTTAAATTGCTTAAAATTAAAATCAACTTAGATCAAGGAACCAGAGGTTGATAACAGGGAATTTAAATTGCAAGAAATTAAAATCAACTTAGATCAAGGAACCAGAGGTTGATAACAGGAAATTTAAATTGCAGGAAATTAAAATCAACTTAGATCAAGGAACCAGAGGTTGATAGCAGGAAATGTAAATTGCTGGAAATTAAAATCAACTTAGATCAAGGAACCAGAGGTTGATAGCAGGAAATGTAAATTGCTGGAAATTAAAATCAACTTAGATCAAGGAACCAGAGGTTGATAGCAGGAAATGTAAATGCTGGAAATTAAAATCAACTTAGATCAAGGAACCAGAGGTTGATAGCAGGAAATGTAAATGCTGGAAATTAAAATCAACTTAGATCAAGGAACCAGAGGTTGATAACAGGAAATTTAAATTGCTGGAAATTAAAATCAACTTAGATCAAGGAACCAGAGGTTGATAACAAGAAATTTAAATTGCAGGAAATTAAAATCAACTTAGATCAAGGAACCAGAGGTTGATAGCAGGAAATGTAAATGCAGGAAATTAAAATCAACTTACAAAGCAAGTCTAACCCTGACACATGAAGTTCTTCCCCGATGAAGTGTACTTAACAAGATACCGAAGGCCGATGATTAATGGAGGACGAGTTGCAAGACTTGACCCATGACCCCATTCTTCAAATGCCCTTCTTCTGTTTTCGACTTTTCCCCGAAAAAGTGCCCTTGCGGGTTTTCACTTCCCCTTCGTGTATATGACTAGAAATGCCCTTTCGGGTTTTCACCTCTAGTTTTTTTTTTTTTTTTTTTGGTCATTCCCTGCAAATCTCATAGTAAAGTACGTGAGGTTATCAGTTTTCGAATTCTAATCTTATGGCAAAAATTTTAACTAATCAATAGCGCATTAAATAACGAGAATGCAGAGGAATAATGTTAAAGAATAAATATGAGAGAAAGATAGAAGCATAAGGAATGGAGTATGACTTTATTGCGGTTTTAATGAAAACAAAGATAGAGTCTCAAAGAGGAAGAGTACAAGGATAGATCTCACTTATTCCTTGCGGTTGGCTTTGAAATCCCTTAACTGCCATTATTTCAAGTTCTCTGAAGCCTCATGTCACGATGGTTTATTCCCCTCTCGGTCTCATGCTTCTTTCCTTATTTCTCCTTTTTGGTTCTTGGGATGCCCTTTCGGGTTTTCACCCCTGGAATTTTTTTTTTCTTTTTTTTTTTTTTTTTTTTTTGCTCTTTCAAGATGCCCTTTCGGGTTTTCATCCTTCACTCATTTTACAGAAAGCGCCCGTTCGGGGTTTTCGCTTTCTTCCACACATTTTGCTAGGAGCGCCCTTTTGGGTTTTCACTCCTACCTTTTTTTTTTTTTTAGGCATAGTATCTCTTGACGGTGTCAGCGTTCACAGGTCTTGGAAACTCTTCACCGTCCATGTGGGTCAAGATCAAGGCTCCTCCAGAAAATGCTTTCTTAACCACATAGGGTCCCTCGTAAGTTGGTGACCATTTGCCCCGGGGATCGTTTTGATTCGGCAGCACTTTCTTTAAAACTAGATCCCCGGATTGGAACTCGCGTGGGCGAACGCTTTTGTCAAATGCTCTAGCCATTCTCCTCTGGTATAACTGCCCATGACATGCTGCTGCTAACCTTTTCTCATCCAGCAAGTTTAACTGATCCAATCTTGACTGGATCCATTCTGACTCATCAATCCCTGATTCTTTCAGAATCCTTAGGGAAGGAATCTCAACTTCAATAGGTAATACTGCTTCCATCCCGTAGACCAGTGAGTATGGAGTTGCCCCGGTTGAGGTTCTCACGGAAGTTCGGTATGCGTGAAGAGCGTAGGGAAGCATATCATGCCAATCCCTATACGTGACCGTCATTTTCCGGATTATCCTCTTGAGATTTTTGTTCGCAGCTTCCACCGCTCCATTCATCTGGGGACGGTATGGGGAGGAATTGAGATGTCGGATTCTGTATTGATCACATAGTTCCTGAATCTTCGGACCATTCAAGTTCTTGGCATTATCAGTGACAATTTCATTCGGGAGACCATGCCGGCAGATGATGTTGTTTCTGAGGAATTTGAGGAATGTATTCTGTGTAATGTGGGCATACGACGTTGCTTCGACCCATTTGGAGAAATAGTCAATGGCCACAAGGATGAATCTGTGCCCATTGGATGCCTTGGGATTTATGGGACCAATCACATCGATGCCCCACATTGCGAAAGGCCATGGTGAGACGAGGTTGAACAACTTGTGAGGTGGCACATTTATTGGATCGGCATAAATCTGACACTTATGGCACTTTCGGAAATACTCGATGCTATCCTTTTCCATTGTAGTCCAAAAATACCCACGTCGCATGATTTGCTTAGCCATCATGTGCCCGTTGGCGTGGGTTGCACAGCTTCCCTATTGAGTCTCGAAAAGGATTTTCTTTGCCTCCTTTGCATCCACACATCTCAACAGTTCACCGTTGGACCCTCTCTTGTATAGGACTTCTCCGCTGGGGAAGTATCCCAGTGCCAATCTCCGAATCATCCTCTTTTCGTTTTTGCTTGCCCCCGAAGGGAGTTCTCTAGTTCTGCAGTAGGTCAGGATGTCATGATACCAAGGCTTTCCATCGGGCTCTCCTTCAATCATGAAGCAATAAGATGGCTCACTTCTTGCCTTAATCTTCAATGTCTGAATCATCTGCCCTTTTTCGATTTGAGCCATAACGGCTAGAGTAGCTAAAGCATCAGCAAATTGATTCTTGTCTCTGTTAAGATGGGTGAAAGAGATTTCTTCGAATTTCTCAACCAGCTCCAGTAGGTATTTCTGATATGGGATTAACTTCGGATCCTTGGTTTGCCATTCTCCCTTGACCTGATAGATGATGAGGGCTGAGTCTCCATATACCTCCAACTTCCTGATTTTCATTTCGATGGCAGCCTGTAGACCCATCACACAAGCTTCGTATTCTGCGACGTTGTTGGTGCAGTCAAACCTCAACTTGACCGCTATCGGGAAGTGTTTCCCATCTGGGGATATCAATACAGCTCTGATTCCATTACCGGACAAATTGACAACTCCGTCGAAATACATTTCCCACACATCAGCTGGTCCCTCTTCTTCGAAGTCTACTTCATTAATATGCTCATCAGGGAACTCAAAATCCAGAGCTTCATAATCCTGGATAGGATTTTCTGCTAGGAGGTCAGCGATGACGCTACCTTTCACCGCTTTCCGGGTCATGTAGACTATGTCGTACTGGGAGAGTATAACCTGCCACTTGGCTATCCTACCTGGCACGAATGGGCTTTCGAATACATATTTGATAGGATCCATCCTGGAGATGAGCCATGTCTTGTGATTCAACATGTAGTGCTTGAGGCGATTTGCTGTCCAAGCTAACGCGCAGCAAGTCTTTTCTAAGGAAGAATACCTTGACTCACATTCGTTGAATTTCTTGCTCAGGTAATAAATGGCCCTCTCTTTTCGGCCGGTATCATCATGTTGTCCCAAAACACATCCCATAGAACTCTGTTGGACTGCCCTGTACAGGATAAGAGGCCTCCCCGCCACGGGTGGAACCAACACTGGTGGGTTTGACAGATATTGCTTGATTGTCTCGAAAGCCTCTTGACAAACTGAATCCCATTGGGTAGGGTTGTTCTTCCGGAGTAGTCTGAAAATAGGCTCAGCTTTGGCAGTGAGATTAGAAATAAATCTCGAAATGTAGTTCAACTTTCCCAGAAAACTGCGCACCTCCCTTTATGTTTTTGGGGATGGCATTTCTTGAATCGCTCGAACTTTGTCTGGATCTACTTCTATTCCTTTCTCGCTTACTATGAATCCCAACAACTTTCCCGATCTAGCTCCGAATATGCATTTAGCAGGGTTCAGTTTCAGCTGGTACTTCCTTAGCCTTTCGAATACTCTCCTCATTACCTGTACGTGGCTTTCTTTTCCTCTGGATTTAATGATCATATCATCCACATATACCTCCACTTCTTTATGCATCATATCGTGGAACAATGCGACCATTGCGCGCTGGTAAGTAGCCCCGGCATTCTTCAACCCGAAAGGCATGACCCGATAGCAAAACACTCCCCATTGAGTGATGAAAGCAGTCTTATCCTTGTCTTCCTCGTCCATTGGGATCTGGTTGTACCCTGATGCCCCATCGATACACGAACACCTGCCCAATCCCGCAGCATTGTCAACTAACACATCAATGTGAGGGAGAGGGAAATCGTCTTTCAAGCTTGCTTTATTAAGATCCCTGTAGTCAACGCACACTCTGACTCTCCCGTCCTTCTTCATTACCGGGACGACGTTAGCCACCCATTGGGGATATTTGACCACTTCCAGGAACCCAGAGTCATACTGTTTCTTGACTTCATCCCGAACTTTGAGCAGTGTGTCGGGATTCATTCTCCTTAACTTCTGCTTCACAGGGATTGTCCCCGGAATTAGGGGAATTTTGTGCGTTACTATTTGGGGGTCCAAACCGACCATATCATCATAGCTCCAGGAAAATACGTCAAGGAATTCTCTCAGCAAACTGATCATATCTCCCAATTCTTCACTCTCCACTACCTTAAGTTCCCTTTTTACTTCTTCTGTGCCTAAGTTTACGGTATGTGTTTCATCTCCACAGGGCACTAGGGAGGGTTCATCCTTTTCACTGCTTTCTTGTGTAAGGTCTTCCTCAGAATCACTTGAAGTAATGGCAGTTATGGGGATTTCAAAATTAACCAGAGGAATTTCTGAGTCTATTGGATTATTAGGTGTTAATTGATGGTTGGTCCTGAATGAATAAAAATAGAATATATTATGAGGATGGAATTCAAAAGGAACGAAAAAGAGAATTGGATTTAAAATGCGCTATTAATTCATTAATGTTTATGCCATAAGAAAAAGGTCCATTTACAGTTTTACACTTGTCACCATGGACAGAATGATCAAGTGTTGATAACCAAAGGTACTTTACTCGAAATTGGGTACAGGGATGTCCTCTGCTGTCCAGTTGTTCAGCTCTTGCCCCTCAGTCATTGGCGAGACCAGGGCCTCATACAAGGAATCCAGTTGGATGACATCAATGGATGGTTCATCGGGTGATTCTTCTGTATTTGTCGGATGTTGAATGACCGGTTTAGTGAAGATCTCCGTGATTCTCGGGACTACTTTCATCTTTCCCATTTTCTGATCGAACCTCTGATCCCGGAGTCTGTTTCTCATCCAGAATCGCCCATCCGTGAGGGCATCCTCCTCATATCCCAAACCACAACGGCCTACCTTCTGAATAGCCGGGATGGGTTCCACGATTCCTTGCAGTGCGGTGCCCAAGCCTTTACCCTCCTGATATCCATTCCTTGACATTACTTTGGCCACCATAGCCATAGCCCCCTCTTTCCCGGTATCTTGTAACTCTAGGGCCTGGAAAGAACTCTCCAATGACTCCTCGGCCGCTTCCACATAAGGAAGTGATTGTGGCTTGGTGACCAATATGGCCTCTTCACCCCTTACAGTGACAATTTTGCCGTCCTTAATGTATTTCATTTTCTGGTGCAAAGTTGAAGGGACAGCATTCGCAGAATGGATCCATGGCCTCCTCAACAACATAGTGTAGGCAGGCTCAATGTTCATCACCTGGAATGTGACGTTGAAAACGCATGCGCCAATCTGAAGCGGCAGGTCAATATCTCCCAACACTTCTCTTCTGGTACCGTCGAAGGCTCTCACCACCATAGCACTTTGACGTATGTCTGATTGGTCAACTGGCAATCTAGCCAAGGTAGCGCTAGGCAGTACATTGAGGGCTGATCCGTTATCGATGAGGACCTTGGCCACTATACAGCCCTTACATTTCACAGTTACATGCAGAGCTTTATTGTGCCCTAAGCCTGCAGGGTCTATCTCGTCCTCCGAGAAAGTAACAAAACTGGATGCCTGAATTTGTCCCACTATCTTTTCAAACTGCCCCGGTGTGACGTCGGGGCTCACAAAGGCCTGATCCAGGATTCTCTGCAAGGCTTGTCGGTTTTCTTCCGAACTCAAGATCGTGATAATGATGAAATTCGGGCAGGTGTCTTCCTCAACTGCTCCACTACATCATACTCGCTTTATTTCATTATTTGGAGCAGTAGTTCCTCTTCTTCTTTATGCTCAGTAGGCTCTACTTCCTTTGTCTTCTCCACCTCCTCTTCGGCATTCTTCAAAGACTCTCCCATCTTTACTTTCCCCTTTCTCTTTTCTTTTTCTTCGTTTACGTAACACCTCCCACTTCGAGTTATGAACTCGACCTCTTGCTCATGCGAGGAGGATTTTGTGGTAGTGACAGGTTGAGGATTATTCTGGGGAGTAGCACTGTGGTAGGTCCAGCATAAGTCATCTGAAAGTGTGCATGAGGAGTGAAACATGGCTTAGGAGGTGCCGGGGGTGAAGCAAGGCTAGGAGCCGGTGTACTGCTCGACGCTCCTTGGGTGAAGACTTGGAAACTGTAGTTCCAAGGTATGGCATGGGTGTTGGTTATAGGGAGCTGAGATGGGGTTCGGATAACTGTTATTGGCGGGGAGGTTACTGGGGGTGAGAAGGTGATTCTGGGTTTAGAGGTAGAAGCATTCTGGCTGTATCTAGTAGTGTTCACTCCCTCCTCCATTTTTGGCCTTGTCTGGCATCTCAGAACCTTGAGAGACAACAGGTTCCGAACCTCTTGCCTGAATTCCTCACAGCCCTGCAGCTCATGATCAGCTGCCCCTCCATGATAAAGACACCTCGTACCTTTTTCTAATCCCGTCACCTGAGGGCAAAGGTGGCCTTCCCTCATTGCCACAGCAAAAATTTCCTTAAAGTAAGGAATCAGCTTGTCTACTTCCAGCGTTGATCCTTCTCCATTAGGCTCTATCATGTTTACACCACTGCCCGCATTATGGTTAGGCAGTGGGTTTGAGGTAACATTGGGGAGGGAACCATTTCCCTCGATCTTCAACCACCCGTTTCGAATTAAAGCGTGCACTCTCCCTCTGAGTGCCCATGATTATCGATTGAATGCCCTTGTGCCCCTCCATGGTACTCACAACAGGCGTGGCATCATACCACAGGATATGGCGGCTGGATTGGGTCTAAGGGGACTGGTACAATTTGGTTTATACCGACAAGGTATCGGTATATTTCACTGAGTGGGAGGGGAAGAGGTGGATCAGGGTTTCTTGGGGGTCTTGGGTTGTTTTGTGGTGGTCTTGGATGAACAGGAGGAGGAGGTGGTCTTGGTTGGTAATTTGCAGGCGGGGGATATTGTGGGCGCGGGCATGGATAATTTGGGAAAGGAGGTGGAATATTTGCGACTGTTTGGCCGTGAGGGGGAGGATGTGGCCGATAATTGCTTTGAGGGAATGGGGAATAATTGTTTTGTGAGTGTGAATGCACATCACCCTCCTTCTTCTTGCCAAAGTGGCGGTCTTTTCGCAGGTTCTCGGCCAACTCCCTGCCGTCCCATTCTTAGATTGGCCTCTATTCTTTCACCGGCCTGTATGATGTCAGAGAAGCTGTTGGAAGTGTTCCCAATCATCAAGTTGAAGTAGGGGGCCTTCAAAGTCTCGATAAATAGAGAGCATAGCTCATTATCGGTCACCGGGGGATGTACTTCTGTCGCCTTTTCTCTCCATCTCTGGGCATACTCCTTGAAGCTTTCCCGGTCTTTCTGCACCAGATTCTGAAGATCTCTCCTTGTGGGAGCCACATCGCAGTTAAATTTGTACTGCTTCAAAAAGGCCTCAGCTAAATCCTTCCAGGAGCGCAGTTTGCTCCTGTCCAACTGAATACACCACCTCAGGGCCGCCCCGGAGAGGCTCTCATGAAAGAAGTGGACTAACAGCCTATCATCATCCGTCAGGGCGAACATCTTGGCGATATAGGTGGCCAAGTGAATGCGAGGATCTGAATTCCCTGTGTACTTGTCGAAATCAGGGACCTTGAACTTGGGTGGCACAACCACATCAGGAACCAGTCTAAGCGATGCCACATCGACCGAACCATACATGTTCAGCCCCTCTATTGCTCTCAGTCTCTCTTCTAGAGCAGATAGTTTCTCGTTTTCCTTCATCTTATTTTCCCCTCCTACTGCATGATATGCTCCCCCGGCCGGGAGCTGAGGGGTGGAGTAAACTGGAGGGATTAGGATTGGAGGGTGAGGCTCGGTATTTGAGACAGGCGGGTAATGAGAGTAAGTTAGGTCATTATTCATGGTAACCGGATTGACAGTGACTGTCGGGTCCGGGATAGGTGATTGATAGGTGAAAGAAGTTGTAGCTTGATAGGGATCCATCGTTGTAGGTGGTGGAGGAGGTAGTGGTAAGCTAGGCTCTGCTGTGGGTTTATTCTGGGACATTTCCCTCATTAGTCTCATAAGTTCTGAGACTTGATCTTTCAGCTCGGAGACTTGCCCCTGTAGGTTCTTTACTTATTCCTGATCTTCCATTATTTTCTTTGTCCGGGATCTCGTTAAGTACACTCGCTTGGGTTAAACCGTGTGCTTGGTCAGACTTGCCTTGTTTGAAGCAATATTGATTTCCAGGAGGGAAGTAAAAAAACTTTTAATGGATTTTGAATTTCGTAAAAAAAACTAAAAGTCCTGGTCCGGACGAAGGATACAGTGGCATTTGAGAGCCAGATTGAAATCTGCAAAAGGATAATCGCATCAGATTTATCATGGCATTGTTCGATAGTCTGACTGCGAATGACTGGATTGAATGCGCGTTTATGATACCTGTCCATATAGCGCATTCAATTTTTCACATAACCCTAGCGAGGGAGTTCCTACGGGAGTCATATTATTCATTCACAAGTTTGCTAAACAATGATCCAAAAATCATTTCATTGATTGAATAATTTGTACATCATATCCTCTACATTGGCCTAGGCTCTGGAAGGTTCTTTATAATAAGATGACATCTTCTGAGATACTCATATAACCTTTCTTCTTGCTTGGCAGGGTCGAATGCTTTGAGAGCGTACTCGGATTCAGGTAATAATTCTTGTTTTCCCCGTGCTATCGTTCTCTCCAGCTGGTCAACATTCTCTTTCAACTCTTGATAGAGAGCAGCTTGTTTTTCCTTTTCCTTTCTTTCCTTAGCACACTCTTTCAAGATATCGTTGATGAGTAGTGCCTGTTCTTTCAATTCGAGCTTCTTCTTTTTGTTTTCTTGTTTATACTCTTCAACGAGTACCTCTTGGTATTTCATCTTTTCCTGAAGCTTACTATTCTGCACTTTCGCTTCTTTTACCTCAGCTTGGAGAGAGTCTCTTTCCTTTTCCCAGTGTACTTCTTGCTCTTCGAACCCCATCCTTTCGGCCCTTGCCTCTTCCTTGAGTCTTCTCACTTTTCTTTTAAGTTTCTGCTGTTGGTCCTCCAACTGTTTTATTTGTTCTTGCAGTTGTGAGTTCTCGGTGTTTGCTTTTTGTAGTGAGTCAAGCAGACGATTATCAGCTTCTTCTAATAGGACGTTTTGGCGAGGGTTGCCGTCCTCAAATTCTGTAGTTGAGTGTTCTCGGTCCCTGTCAGCTCTCCATTTAAGATAATCGCCCGAGGCACTTGGGCCTTTAGGCGATCTCTCTATCAGAGTAATGTTTTCCCAAGACTTGCGAGCCAGTTTCAATCCTTCCTCTTCCTTGAGCTCATGGTAGAAGTGACCTTGGTGGTATTCTTCAATGTTAATCATGGACTGCGTTGAGCCAAACTGCCTCATTACCAATGCCGGGGTGTAACTTGTATATCCGGCTACTCCGATTAGGGATACCGACTGATTACCTCCGTCTGATCAAAGCGGGTTGGCACGGCGTCCACGACTTCCTCCAACGATGTCGTGGCTATTGAAACTCAAAATCCGTTTCCACCACTGCTGTTCATTCTTCGGACTGATTACTAACCGGGTCATCTTCTCAATGGGAGGCTGGTCAAGGTACCAAGTCAATCCCTTTGTCTCCACGGGACACATGTGACTGATAATCCAGAGGTATAACAATTGAGAACAACACTTAATGGACCCTTTGCCCTGTTTTCTGCAGTAGGTAAGGTTTAACAGGGTCTCCGCGAGAATTGCCGGTATCGGATTGATCCCCTGCCTTTCTACCGTCCAAAATACTTCCACCGCGCTGCAAGTTATGATTCCCAATGGCCCTGGAAACAAAATCAGACCATAGATTCCCAAGGCGAGTGCTACTGAAGCTTGATCCCACTGTTTCTCTTGGAGGTACTGATCTAACCGCTTCTCGAGGTAGGTCCAATACCATCCATGCGTGTTCCCTTTGACAGTTTCTTTTGACTTCGCGTCCTCCGAAGGAATACCCAACAAATGTGTTAACCGTTTCCAGGTCTGCCTATGCTCAAGATGTAGGTAGATCCGATTCTGCGATCAATAAGGAATCCCTAGTAGTGCCTGATATTCCTCCAAAGTGGGAACCGTATCAATATCATTGAAAGAGAATACCCTATACTTAGGATTCCAAACCGACAGCATGGCCTTTAATGCCGGGATTTGGACCTTAACTCGCATTAAGGTTGCAATCCTCCCGTACTTCTCTTCAAATCGTGCCTTGACCTGATCGGGAAGCGACCTCCATCCATTAGACAGACTCTCGAGGTTGTTCATTCTGACCCCGATCTCATTCAGATCCAATGAAGGTAATAAGCTAGCATGTGCCTTGGAAACATCATTTTGTGGGGGTACTGGACTATGAGCTGATTTGGACCAAAGTTTAGCATTCTGAACCTCTTCTGCCGACTGACTCGAGGATGCCATGATAAAAATGATGCCTATCCTTTACACAGACTCTCGATTTGGTGACGCCTGTGGAAAAACCCGTTAGCAAGACAAATTTGGGTAATTTTGAATCATACTGTTGACACATTTATCAAAGTAGGAAATGTGTAGGTGTTTCAGTAAAATTCAAGATTACCCTCACAAAAATGAACAAAAGGAAATTAAAGCAGAGCAGGGTAAGAGTAAGTATGCCCCTTTTGTCCTATAATAGGGAGACTCCTAATACCGGATGAGCGCTACCTATTCGGATAGTTCTATCTTATAAGGTGGTTTACTATAGCTTTCAGCTATCATGATAGTTTAGCTCAGGATCTAATTTTCTAAAAGCCACAGGTTCCCAAATTGCCCCTACTGTAAATAGTAGAGCCCCATTCGACCCCCATGATATTATCGGGAAAATTCCACGAATATCACGGTGAATAGAACGAGTTTCAATTTGAGCAGAAGCCTTCACGGATACTAACGGGGGAAAACCCACGGGTACCACTACATGACCCCCTCCTACTTTCCTAAAAGGGTAAGAAAGCCCGGGTATAGGACCAAAGTGTGTGAGGACATTGTGTGAGTGTTCAGTGTGTGAAGGGACACCTTTACCTCTTCCCAATTCAGGGGGATTTTATTTTTCCATTTTTCCCTTTTTTCTTTTTTTTTTTTGAAATGAAGAACACTGTAGGAAATAGAACAAGCAAAACAAACAAAATAGTTAGCAGCAATAACAATAATTAACGTATAAAACATCGCCGAATGAGCCCATCTAACTATAATTTGATCTGACAAAATTAAATCTACTTTTGGACCACTAGACCGGGGTTAAGTCAGTCTTTATCACGTCCCCAGCGGAGTCGCCAAGCTGTCGCAAAGGATTTTGCGGTCGCCTGGACGATCACTCACCGAAGTGGAAAAGAGTGAGGAGTCGCCACTTTAGTTTTGAGGGAAACTAAAGAAAACCATTTGGGAAGATAAATTAAAAAAAATGAAACCACTTCAAGACAGAGATTCTAGGTTCGGGGTCCGTAAACGGGTGGGGAAGGTGTTAGGCACCCCACCTCGTCCCTTAATAAGGGTGAGTAGATTTAATTTCGCATTAGTTAGGAGGGCTTGAACGGACATGTTAATCCTTTTGTCAAAAGGAAATTTTTAATTTTTCACTAAATTGGATCACCCAGATACATAAGTAAATGAGACAACCTTAGTGAGTTGACGTAGCGAATCATTTATGATTTTGAGATTATTTTGCGTATAGGTTAGGATTTGATGTGAGAATCGGATAAGAACTCTCCTCCGATCACTTTTAAAATTTTAGGTGGAGACTGGATAAGAACTCTCCTCCGATCTCTTTTAAGTTATTTATTAAAATTTTGAGTTGAGACCGGATAAGAATCCTCCTCCGATCTCTTTTAGATATTTATTAAAATTTTGAGTTGAGACCGGATAAGAACTCTCCTCCGATCTCTTTTAAATAGTTATTAAAATTTTGAGTTGAGACCGAATAAGAACTCTCCTCCGATCTCTTTTAAATAGTTATTAAAATTTTGAGTTGAGACCGGATAAGAACTCTCCTCCGATCTCTTTTGGATTAACAGGAGCCTGAAAGGGACTTTTCCGATCTCCCGAATTTTAATTTGAGCTACATGTCATAAGAGCCTAAAACTAAGGATTCTGGCATTCAAAGATGCTGGGGATAAGGCTTCTGGATACCTTGTGATTAAACGGGGAATACTAGACTTGATTTACCGACCTTTCATGTAGTCATTTTACCAATACCTATTAATATCCGATCTATTCTGTTTCGTTTATTTTGGTTTTATTCCACTTTATGGCATTTTGCCGAATTGCCGTTTACGTCAGCCTAATAGTTTGGCTATTTTCCTGACGTGTTATTCAGGCTCTCTCTTTAAAAAGGGACCTTTAAGTTGCAGTTACCTACGTTTTACCCAACCACTCTCACGCCACTAGGAGCTAGAAAAACTTGCATTCAGAAATGACGAAGATTAATAAAATGGTGGGCTAATCACTAAAGAGATAACTCGAGAGTAACATTCTTTGGGGATCTTTTGCACAAAATGAACTTGGAGAAAATCGCATACGTAAGAAGAACAGAGAAAGTGCGAAAAGTAAACGTAAACACTTAATAAAACAGCAATATGAGCTCTTACCTGTAAGGAGCCAAATCTATTGAAATAACTACGAGGTGGCAAATAGTGATAAGACAATGGTGATTAGCTTTGAGGGGCTGATGTTAAATCGTGAACTGAAGGATGTTTAGCTAAAATGCAATCAGATTAAGATAAAAACCGAGTGGAATGAAGTTGAGCTTGGACAACGAGAATGAAAACTGAGATGATAAAGGGCTGAAAGTGAGAGTATGACCAGATAATGAACAAACTGAAAATGTAGAGTTCCAGTATTCAGAATCCTTTTCAAGAAAACACTTCAGAAAACTAGTTTCAAAAGTCTTTCTAATCAATACTTCTAAGTAGCAGAGTAACAAACTGAATGAAGTTTCAGAGTTCTTCCGCTATAATAACTACCTCTCTTTTTTGCCCGTCCCTTGAACATTTTTTCATGCAGGTATTTATAGGAATCGGGTGCTCCCCGTGAAGGGTCAGGATTTATTTTGAGGGAGACGGAGGGTCAAGATTTCGAAGGACATGATCGGATGTTCAGGAATTAAAGAGAATCAAAATGAATGACTGAGATCACTCTTCAGAATATTTGTCCTTTTCTTCTTTCAATCTAATGGTCCCAAATCTTCTTGTCCGGAACGATCTGAGGGTTAGGCATAAAAGGGGTCGGTCTTGTCGTCTTCCTCTTTGATCCAAGGGCCCCGGGCTCGTCCTTACAAGTGAAATCAACGGTGGAGATTGGGATGTACAGGACTGTCATGACATACCCTGGCACCTGCCAGCATTGCGGGCGATTCTTAGGCGTGCGGTGGAGATCTAAATGCGCAACGCTTTAACTACCTCGGCTCTGATTACGGCGGCGGTTATTGGGATTTGTCTTATTCTTTTGCCTTCCGATCTTCCCTCTTTCGACCTCTTTTACATGCTCTTTTACGATCTTTCATGCTGGTCTCCCATCTTAGATCTATTATTCCGATCTTTCCTTTTCTCGGTCGGTGCGGTCAAAGCATTAATTTCTCGATTCTGAAGCGTTAAGCCGTTTACGCTTAGCAATAAATGCCCGTTTTCCCCTATATATACCCACGGCAGCGAGACATTTCCTTCATCGATTTTCCTCTCTTCCTTCTTACTTTTCGATTCTAGTTGCTCGTGATCATTCCGACCATGATTGTGGTTTTTGATCCCTCTCCGATGGACTTCCTTATTCCTCGACTGAAAATTTACGACCCCGGTGATCGCATAACCTTGTCTGATGATGGTGAGAGGACTGGGTTAATTGACCGATCTGGATTGCGGACCTCGACCGTGTCGATCCCGAGTTGTTCAACTGGCATAATCGACAAACTGATTTTGGCCGAGCAAATTGCTGATGCTCCGCTGACCCTTGGCGGTTGCTTCCTCAAGTTCATTCGGCTTCTCACCACATTGAGTGTTCCGACAGCGGTTTCCTTCCACATTGGGTGTTCCGACAGCGGATTAAGCTCCGGTCGGCGACACCCTTGGGATCAGTTATAAACCTGGGACTCTTTAGATAGGATGTTCCGCTGATCCTTAGATCGGCCTTTTGATGTAATCAGATCTCTAATGTATTCCGATCCTTAGATCGCCCAAATATGTAATCTGACTTTTGGAAATGTATTCTGATCTCTTGAGATCGCCCAAATGGTGTAGTTAGACCTTTATTGTAATCCGATCCCTAGAGATCGCCCAAACGATGTAATCCGATCTTTTGGAAATAAAAATCTTGTTTCTCCAATTATTATCTTATTGATTATTTTCCGATCTCTGGTATATTTATCCGATCTGGTTCCTAACAAAACGACTCTTAACTAATCCTTTATTCAAAATATTCAACTTATTATGCCGATCTCCAGTTAACCGATCTCGGAATGTTCGAGAGACGTGTCAGAACAGCTGGCGAATCCCGTTAATCGATGCACTGCCTGGAACCTCGTGAGCATTAAATGCTCGGACTAGTATAAATAGGGGTGGGGGGGTTAGCCATTTGCTCCTGTATGTCATTTCAGTCTCTCGCTCACAACTTCGAAGTTCTCCCGTTTCCTCAAGTTCTTCTGACGCTGATCAGACTCCGGTAAGGGCTTTGATCTTCATTTTAGTTTAAATTCTTTATTTCCCTTGAAAATGAGCGGCGCCGAAGGTCAGAGAGCGACGAGCCCTCCTTCCATCCAATTCTCGTGGTCGTTTGATGAAGAAGAGGTAGTCGGGCCAAGCGTTCAACAAGAACCTTCCAGGGTCTCCGTTCCAGCTCGGGGGCGGATCGCACCATCAAGGCATGCACCTTCTTCAGGGAGAGAGACTCTCCCTATGGACGAGCTGCCATCGATCTTGCAAGAGTCCGATCTGCAATCGTTTAGCCAGGAGTACAATATTCGTCCTGATTCGTACGAACTTATCCGGTGCCACGACGATCACCGAGCCGATCACTCCTTTGAAGAGAATGACATGGTTATGGTATACGAGGAACAGTTAAAGGCCGGTCTTCGGTTCCCTCTAGATGACTTCTACAAGGAGGTCCTAAAACTTCACCGAGTGTGCATTGCTCAAGTTCATCCTAACTCGTGGCGGATCTTGGTAGCCTTCCGAGGCCTATGCCGAGCTAAGGGAATCAGACCTACGGCTAAGGTGTTTGCCGAACTGCACAGGCTAACTCGCCGAAAGGACGACGAGCACTGGTTCTTTCAGGCAAAGCCTCATTGCGGGCTCTTCACCGATCTACCCTCCTCCCTTAAAAATTGGAAGAACCGCTTCTTCATTCTGAGGAGCAAAAATCCGAGCTGCTTTGAGGACTTTCCCCGTAGCTGGTGGCACCAGGGGCCCTTGCTTCCGAAGCGCATTACCCTGAACCAGGAGGAAAGCTTAATAGTGATGGATCTGAAGAGTCAGGCTGCCACTCAAAAGTATTCCTGTTTGGATGCGGTGACTGCCGAGCTGCACCATTGGACCATACAGCTGCTCACCGGCCAAGATCGCGAACTTCCGCTCTCTGACCTCGGCATTGGTATTTTCTATATCTCAGATCTCAGGACCTTAGCGATCTCACTGACCTCTTCTTTGTGCAGGTATGGCGGGTGGTGAGGATTCCAGGAAGCGAAAGAAAGAAAGAGAGATCTCCCGGAAAACAAAGGAGATGAAGCGTTCGGAAATGCTTCGAACACCCGGTCATGAACCTAGGGAGGTACAAGGGGACCCGCCCCGACCTTCGGGGCCGCCGATCACTGAAGCTGTCCGATCTCCTCCTCAACAGGAAGAGCTGCCTCCACCTCCTCCAGTTGCTCCAAGCACAGAAAGGGGTCCTTCTCAATCTTCTGTGAGAGCCTCTTCTCGTGGCGCTCAAACGTTGATCGAGTCCCTGAAGAATAACCGGACTGTTCGGGAGAACCCCAGTTTTGCCAAAGTCTTGGGGTCTTCCATCTGTCTTCAGGAGGATCGGGACAGGCTGTCCCCGGACAGCCTTGACGATATCTTGACTCGATCCATGAGCCTGAACGTGGAGTGTCTGGTGAACCAGACCATAATTCGGGAAAAGGCTCATCGCCTGGGTGAGGAGGTCGAGAAGAAGAATCAGGAAGTGGCTTCCCTCCGATCCCAACTCTTATCCACTCAGGATTACATATCTCAAGTTGAGGGGCGGGCGAAATTCTATGAAGACAGGCTGACCGAATAGAATCATATTCTGGCTGAAAAGGATCGTGCTCTCGGGGAAGTCCAGGCGCTTCGGGCCAACGAAGCTTCTCAGGTCGCTCAACTTATCGAGGAGCTTAAGGCGAAAGACGAAGAAATGGTGACAGGGATAGCTGGTGCCTATGTGAATGCTCACAAGGACCTCTTGGCCGAACTCCAGAAGCGTTACCCTGAAGAGGACTTCTCTTGGATGGCCGACCTGGCTCCTGGGGGCGAGGGTGAGGATAGTGAAGAGGAGGGAGACGAAGAGCAAAATGTAGATCAGGCTGGGGGTGATCCCCCAGCTGAATAACTTGTACAAATTTTACAATGAAATGAAATAGAATGCCTTTTTGTTCGATGAATGGTTGTGATCGGAAAATTTCTAAACCCTTGTTTGTCTGAGTATATTGAAATAACTGGAGGCGATTATTATCCTAAGTGTGAGAGATCGGAAAACACAGTATGAATGAGATTGGTAAGGAACCAACGTTAAACAGAACTTAATCGAAAATTTGGCTTGGACATCTAAGATCGGGATCTTCATTTAACCGAATTGGAACCTTAACTTGATTATTCCGAAACTTTTTAAAAGGGAGGTCGACCATGAATACTGGCAGCAAAGATCTAGTGTTAGTTCAATTTCGTCTAACAAGAGAGGTCGGGAATGTGGTTAACTGGTCAGGATATTTGACTATTGACTTGAGAGATCGGTGAATGATAGACTGGTAAGGCTTTGACTGATGTGAGGACTTAGCATTGATTCAATTCTTTGTGAGAAGAGATCGGAAATGTGACTGCCTATCAAAGAAGGATCGGAAATGTGATTAGCTGCCCAAAGGAGACTTAGTACCGGGGATCGGTTTATTGATTTTGGGGATCGGCCAAAATATGGTGTCTACAATAATAATAATAATAATAATAAAAGAAAAGAAAAGAAAAGAATATAGCTTTAAGAGCTGTCTGCGTCCCCCCCATACATTTTCTCTCTCTCTCTCTCTCTCTCTCTCTCTCTCTCTTCATTTTTTTTTCTTTTCCTTTTCTAGCCGTAGCTTTCTCCTTCGATCACCGTTTTTAGCGTTCTTGGAATCAAAATGTTCCTTTCTTCATGGGCATCGTGTAGATACCAAGTTGTATGGTATCATTTCCTGGTTTGTGCAAATTAAGCTTCAGAAGTTTTAGCTTATTTTAATTTCTAGGCTAAATCTCTTTCAAACCATAAATCCTATAAAAAAACCTGAGACCACCAGTATGCTCCACTTGTCGAGGGCTTCGCAAAGACACCAATTTGAAATTTTTTCGACACCAAAATTTCGGTACTCTCGTTTCACAGAAATTCAACAGTTGCTCGGGTCTGTAATTTTGGGCCGGGCAGGCAGGCTACAGGGAAAACTTCAGAATCGGGTTAACATTATAGGCTACCCCACCATTTTCAGATGTCCCAGACGCGTCCCAAGCGTCGGAATTGGCATAGGTAAACCCAAACCCTCATTTTTCTTAATTATCTAGGCCTGATTTCGATTAAAAATCTATAAAATATTCGTGATAGATTAGAAAATTATAATTCATTTTGCATTAGTTTAATAATATTGCTAAGAACTGCAGGGCAAAATTTTAGAAATTTTAAAGCTTATTTAAGTGGTTTTTACTAAAAAGTTGGTTTTGGGGATTGAATTGTAATTTTCCTAGCTTTGGAGTTTTGATTGATTTGGAGAGCCTAGGAGGGGCCATATGTTATTGATGTGTTGTGATTGTGAGAAATTGAGAATTAGAAGTGTTGTTTGAATTCTTTTGCAGGTTGGGTAGGTCCTAAGTATAGGGGGAACTCTGTCGGATTTTCGACAAAATTTAAGGGCTGTCTTTTGATTCTCTACAACTTTGTTTCAAGTTGTTTATTAATAAATTTTGAAATATTGTTTAGGTGAGTTGGGACAGTCTTCTTCCTCCGTCCAGCTACCATAGTAGCCTGTACAAGTGTTATGAGTAGATATTTATTTTATTTATAATTTTAATATTATTATATTTCTGGCATGCTCATGCATCACTTATACTTATATTTATGTAGTTAAATATCAAGCATACTATCTTTTGTATTTAATCATGATGATATTACTGAGTGATTTTGTTAGCAGTATTAGGGATGTATTAGCAGTATTAGGGATTTTGTTAGAGATAGTGTTAAATTGAGTTATTGGTTTATACTGAGTGAAAATTTTTATGATATATAAATAATTTGTAAATAGTGGTAATAGGGTTGAGCTGGGCTCCCTCGCTTTAGTAGCTGATAATCATCGGGTTGGGTTGATCTGAATTAAAATGAAATATTTTATTTTATTTACATGTTGGGCTTCAGTTTTTGGGCTTTGGTTATGGATTTGAGAATAGTAAGGCTTACTATGAGTTTCGGGGGCTATATGCCAGCCCAGGTCCTAGTACCGGTCCAGCCCGAGAGATCGGGTTGTGACACACGCTGACCCACGCACACAGCTCCAAATTACCCTAAGGCGATACCCACATCAATTTCATTAAACAAGAATGCAACACAAGACATGCCTAATAATAACTATACACATATATTTATGAGTGAATGCATGGGCATGCCTTGAATATATAATAATATTGAAATTATAAATAAAATCAATATCTACTTACAGATTATCTAAATGTCCCTGGGGTGGCTAAGAAGATGAGGAAGGTTGACTCGATCACCTAAATAATTATATTCAAGAAATTTATCAATGTTATCTTAAAAAAAAAGAACTAAAGACCCTAGGTTTATACTGGAAATCTAGCAGAATTTTTTCTGTACCTAGGACCTACCCAACCTACAAAATAACTAAACTAGCATTTTTCAATCTAAAAGGCCTTAGGCCCACAACACAACAACTACACAATGCCCCTCTTGGGCCTGGAAAATCAGTTAATTCTCACATTAAATAATTTTTTAAAAATTCAAAACGTTACATTTTTCCCTCCTTACTGAAAATTTGTCCTCTAATTTTTATACAAGGCAAAACAAATATACTAAGTTACATACTAAACAAGTATGGGTACTTATTATGCATATCCCACTCTGAATCCCAATTGCATTCCTTTACAGATTGATTTCTCCATAAAACTTTAATCATAGAGATCTGTTTTAACTGAAACTGCCTCATCTAATAATCCACTATAGCCACTGGTTGTTCCTTAAAAGTCAAGTTCTCATTTCACTCCATTAAATCCGGTTGCAACACATGAGAAGGATCGAGAACATACTTCCTAAGAATGGAAATATGGAACATTGGGTGGATATAAGAAAGGTTCGATGGCAACTCCAACCGATAAGCAATTGGTCTCACTTTGTCTTTGATCTCAAAAGGTCCTATGTAACTGGGTGCCAACTTGCCTTTCTTTCCAAATCTCATAACGCCTTTCATAGGAGAGACTTTTAAGAACACATAATCACCCTCTGTAAATTCTACATCTTTTCTTCTTGCATTTGCATAACTCTTTTGTTTGCTGAAAGCAGTCTTTAAACATTCCCTGATCAAAGGAACCATATCTGAAATGTACTGCACTAGATCTAAATCATGTACTCTTGCCTCTTCAACTTCTGTCTAATATAGAGGAAACCTACACTTTCTACCATATAATTCCTCATAGAGTGTCATTTCAATACTAGAATGATAGCTGTTATTATAAGCAAACTCTACTAATGGTAGCTGATCATCCCATTAACCTCCAAAATCCATGACACATATGCGAAGCATATCCTCCAATGTCTGAATTGTCCTTTCAGATTGTCCATATGTCTGTGGGGTTAAAAGCCATACTAAAATTTAACTATATGCCAAGTGCCTCCTGAAGTTTCCTCTAAAACTAAGAAGTGAACTGGGGCCTTCTGTCAGATATTATGGAAGTAGGAACTCCATGCAGTCTGACTGTCTCCTGAATGTACACCACCCTTGCATACTGAGCAACAAAATAGGTAGTCCGTACAGGTAAAAAATGAGCTTACTTAATCAAACGATCCATAATCACCCATATAGAGTCACGCCCAAATGTAGTATAAGGAAACCCAGTCACAAAATCCATGGTGACAATTTCCCACTTCCACTCGGGGATGGGAATCTCCTGCAACTTCCCTGATGGCCTCTGATGCTCAAACTCTACTTTCTAACAAGTTAAGCACTTAGACATAAAATCTGCAATGTCTCTCTTTATGCCATTCTACTAATACCTATCTTTCACATCATGGTATATCTTTATAGATTCTGGGTGAACACTGTAAGGCGTGCAGTGTGCCTCCTGCATAATCTCATTTCTTAGGCTGTCCACATTTGGAACACACACCCTGGAGCCATCTCCATCAAACCTAAATTCACAATCTTCCTCTTGTTGTACGCTTTTTATAATTCGCATTAATTGTGGGTTCCCATACTGGGAAACTCTAATCCTATCCCGCAGATCTGGCTTTACTCTAAAATGTGCCAAAAGTGCACCCGCATCTATTATATCCAAGATCAGACCTTGATCCATCAACTTATGTATCTCTCGAATCAATGGTTTACTTTCTACTGATATATGTGTCAAGTTGTCAGAAGATTTCTTGTTCAAGGCATTTGCCACCATATTCACCTTACCTGGGTGGTACTAGATAGTACAGTCATAATCCTTCAGAAGCTCCATCCATCTCTTCTGCCTTAGATTAAAATCTCTGCGCTGGAAGATGTACTTTAAACTTTTATGGTTAGTGTATATCTCTTGCACCTCACCATACAGATAGTGCCTCCATATCTTTTACGTAAAGACTATAACCGCCATCTCTAGATCATGAGTGGGGTAGTTTTGTTCATGCTTCTTTACCTGCCTTAAAGCATAAGCCACCACTTTACCATGCTGCATCAAGACACATCCCAACCCAACTCTAGAAGCATCATAGTACACCGTATATCCTTCTCCACTTATAGGCAATGTCAATACAAGAGCTGTAGTTAAGCATTCCTTAAGCTTTTGGAAGATTTCCTCACACTCGTCCGACCAGAAGAATGGGACATTCTTTTGAGTTAACCTAGTCAGAGGAGGAGCTACTATCCTAGAGAAGATATGTTCAAAGCGCTTGTAACAACCTGCAAGGCCTAGAAAACTTCATACCTTGGTGACTGTAGTAGGCCTAAGCCAATCAGTTGCTGCTTTAATTTTTCTGGGATCCACTTGAATGCCTTCACTAAAGACCATATGTTACAAGAATGAAATACTTTCTAGCCAGAACTCACACTTCGAAAACTTAGCATACAGCTAATGCTTCCTCAAGGTCTGTAACACCAATCTTAAATGTCAAACATGTTCTTCCATGATTTGGGAATATACTGAAATGTCGTCTATGAAAATTATGACAAAGTGATCCAGGAATTGCCTAAACACCCTGTTCATTAGATCTATAAAGGCTGATGGTGCATTAGTGAGTCCAAATGACATCATCAAGAACTCATAATGACCATACCTAGTCCTGAATGTTATTTTTAACACATCCTCACTCCTTATTCTTAGCTAATGATAGCCCAATCGTAGGTCTATCTTAAAGAAGTATCTTGCTCTTTGCAGCTAGTCAACACAAGTCATCAATATGAGAGAATAGATACTTATTCTTAACTATCACTTTATTCAGCTTGTTTGTAGTCAATGCACAACCTCAATGAGCCATCCTTCTGCCTTGCAAACAAAATAGGAGCACCCCAAGGTGATGTGCTTAGCTAGATAAAACCCTTGTCCAAAAGCTCATGTAGCTATTCTTTCAATTCTTTTAACTTCATTAGCACCATCCTATAAGGTGGTACAGAAATGGGGTTTGTACTCAACACAGTATCTATGTAGAATCCAATCTCCCTATCATTTGGCATCCTAGAAAGCTTCATAGGAAAAACATCCATAAATTCCCTAACAACAGGTATATTTTGCACACAAGTACCTTCAATAGACCATGTTTTCCAATCTTTTATCTCTCTCAAATCCACTGATACCATAACTTTCTCTGATTGGGCTATCCACTTACTACTGCCAGTAGTGATAGCTTCACCTATTTAGGGCAGTTATACTGTCATAACTCATATTTATGTACTTGTGTCTTGCACTAGATAGGCACGCTAATTAGCCCTATTTTGACAAAACAAGACATTTCTTAGAATATGTATCTCCCTGGCAGACCTCAACATGTTTTCCAGCTCAAATTCACATCACCATGCACTCCATGAAGGCTGAGACACTAAATTGAAGTACTCTTGCACTATCCAAACAATAACGCATAATCTAGAAATAATGTGTTATAAAAAAAGATAAAATAGGAACCTATTCTCCACATGTGACAGCTCCAGGTACACACTTTTCCATGAATCTAGAGCCTAAACTCTTATACCATCTTTGTCATGACCCAAATTATGGGCCGGATAGGCATTAGGACTTGGGTCAGCATAAGACCCTCAAAGCCCGTAGTAAGCCTATTATTTCTAGCCCAACTCTAAGGCCCATTCCTGTAGTTCAATTTCAAGAAAATAATTGGATAGAGTCCGGCCATAAACTGGATTATTTAATGGGGAGTTTTAGTTCTCTCGACTTGTAAATATAAAATATATCAAATTGGGAAACTCAGCTCACCCTTACTATCCTTAATCAATCACAAATTGATCAAACGAAAGCTCAGCTCCCTCATTCATAAAATAGTCCATCTCATATAGCCATACACAGTCACATATATAATATTATAACCCCAGAGCTTTGTTATTTGAAACCCAAATAAATATTATACTACTGATACATGCGGAGTTCTAGAATACAATAAAACTTCTTTGACTGAACCTACGAGAAAGAATACAGGTTATGCTAAAAAAGGGATCCTCTTGTAGCATGGAAAAATAAGGTGAACAGGAGTGAGCGTTTGACTCATAAAGTAAGATATTGATTTTAAATATAATTTTTATAACTATCTAAAACTAATGTATCCCTAAGCATGTAGTGCAACATATACATTCAAAGTCAACCGATTCCAAAAATATTCGTACAAAAGATAATTTGGAGTACTCACACACCTGTATATCACATAAAATTATATATATATATATATATATATATATATATATATATATATATATATATATATATATATATATATATATATATGGGAGCTGATCCCCTATACAACTCTCTTAATCCAATGCCTGCCAGTGAGATCAACTCGAGCCGAACTTTCTCTTAATAATTCAAATGTGGGAGTCAACAAGATCAACTCAAAGCCGTACTCACCTCGACTTATCACAAAAAGGATCGGGTCCTAGTGAGACTAGCTTTAACTGATCTACCCGTCCTACCCATAACTAGCATCACACCACACGCACGCTGACATACGCACATAGCTCCAGATTACGCTAAGGCAATACCCACATCAATTTCATCAAACAAGAATGCAACACAATGCATGCCTAATAATAGCTATACATATATTTATAAGTGAATGCATGGACATGCCTTGAATATATAAGAATATTGAAATTTTAAATAAAATCAATATCTACTCATAGATTGTCCAAATGTCATTGGGGTGGTTGAGAAGATGAGGAAGGTTGACTCAGATCACCTAAACAATCATATTCAAGAAATTTATCAATATTAACTCAAAACAAAGAACTAAAAAGTCTAAGATACCCTAGGTTTATGCTGAAAATCCAGCAGAATTTCCTGGTACCTAGTACCTACCAAACTTGTAAAATAACTCAACTAACACTTCTCAATCTAAAAGATCTCAGGCCCACAACACAATAATTACACAATCCCCCTTATGAGCCTAACAAACCAATTAATTCCCTCATAAAATAATTATTTAAAAATCAAGATGTTATATATATAATACTGCACAATTTTCTAAAAAAAATAACATAAATCGGCATATAATGGTCATAATCTCATTTCTTTTGCATATATATATGAAAATTTTAACCATTTTATCACTATACTTTTTCTTTTAGAATCGAAAAAAAAATACTAACATATATTTAACATAAAAATAACAAATTAACTTTAATTAGAAGTAATATACACTCTCAACTTAGTTAAATTTTTTTTTAATTTTTAATTTTAAAATATTTTAATTTTATGTAAAATATATTGATTTTCAATAACCAATTAAATTTAATTCTTCAATATCATAATACAAAATTAAAGCAACAATCATTTTTTATCTTTTAAAATTTTCAAATATAAAATATATATTTTACAAAATATTATTAATTTTCCCATACGTATATAAGTTTGTACATAAACGAAAAATCTTTTATTTATTTTCTCAAAGATTGATTTTAGCTCTTTAATTTTAAATAAGAATTTCCCTCGATATTTAGTTCATTCAATTAAGCTTTATACTTAAATTTAGAAAACAATCATATAATCAGCACAAGATATAAATTAATTTTTTTTTACTTTTAAACACTATTCAATTACATATGCGAATTGAATTTTATAAAAATAGATAGTAAAATATTTCAAAAAAAAAGTATATAGTAAAAGAGTATTTGATTAATTTATTTAATCGTAAGAGTTATATCACAAATGGAGTATATATTATAATTGAATTTTAAATTTAATTATACAAAAATTTCATTCAATTTTCTTTTTATTTATTTAAAATTTTATATTACATTGTGTGAAATTAAATCACACTCCAACATTTTTTTATAAAACAATTGATAGCATTTTTTAATTTTATATAATATCTATTTTATTGATTCTCAAAAAAATTTGATAAAATATGAATTTAATAAAATATTTTATTAGCGACAGAAATGAAGAAAATACAAAGTACATGAAAATTTCTATGCTTGGGGCAGTTGTGAGGTTCTGTGGTTTCTTTCCCGGAGTTGGATATGAAAATTTGCCGCCATTGTTGGTTCTGCTTCAGAAGAATTATAAACTGAAACTCTCTCTTGTTGGATCAATTTAGCCAGACCTTTTCCTGGCTGTGACTTGGGCTGGGCTCAAAAAAGGCCTATCTCGATTTTCTAATGCATATAATTTCATTTTTTATTTGTCAAAAATTAGAAGAAAACTTTTTAATTTTTAATTATTATAATTACAATTTTTGAAAAACTAGTTGCTAAATTTTAATGGGTTCAACTTCGAGTACTTAATTTGAGTAAAAAAATAATGAATTATTTTAATAAATGATATAATATACGAGTGAGATTAAAAAAATCTATAATAATAATAATAATAATAATAATAATAATAATAATTATTATTATGAAGGGTTGAACATTAGATCTGACAAAAATATCTATATATTGATTTAGGATAATAACAATAAAGGATCATTTTATTTTTTAAAATATTAATTTATTTTTAATTTTTTTATTTAAATTAATTTACAGTCTATATAAATTTAAAATTTTTAATGAATAAATTCTAATCTAAATAAAGTTAAGCTAATAATTAAGAAAAAAAAAGGCAATGTTAAAGCAAAAGAAAAAAAATTATCAATTTTATTTAATAATTAATTTTTTTATACATAAATAATAGAAAAACTTGTAAAAGATATTAATTAAAATTAATTAAGAAATATGTAAATTTAACTAATAAATAATTAATTTTATATAAAATCATTTTTTGGTAAGGTTATATATATATATATATATATATATATATATATATATATATATATATATATTATAAAGTTGTAAATATTATATTTAACTATTTAAATTAAAATTTTACTTTTAATATTTTCTAATTAAATATATAAATAAAAAATTTATTAATTTAAGTATTATTTTTTTTTATTGAAAAAAATTTCAGTGAAAGTCATGCTTTACATTTTTAATAGGTAATATTATTTTAACTGCAAACTTAAATGTAATGTAATAACAAAATATAATGATAAATTTTAAAAATATAAATGGATGAAGATTTTTAAAATTAAAATAAATTAATGATAAATGCATGTTATCTTATTGAATGGAATTCATTTAAATTCTGTTTTTTTTAAATAAGCTTAATATATATATATATATATATATATATAATTTAAAATAATATTAACTTGCATAATAAGGTTGTATAAAGTTTGTATAGCTAAACTAATGTGAAGGAATATTATTTACAAAATTAAAAAAAGGATAATTTTTAAAATGTTTATTATAGTTTAGTGCATTATCATTATAAACTTTTATTTTCATTATATTAATATATTAAAATTTTATATTATCATATTATTTAATATAAATAATTTCAAAATTTATTTAATATGTTATTTAATATATTTAATAGGTATTTTTATTTTAACATTATAGATTAAAATATTAATATAAATTTAATCATTCATTTTTAATTATTTCATAATAATTATCTAATTAATATTTTCAAGTAGTGAAAGTGTTTTTTTTTTCCTTTTCTTTTTTTTTATCTCCTCTTCTTTTTATTATTTTAAAAGTCTAAAACATAATAACTTAAAATATTTATTGAGAGGAGCATAACTACTTACATAAATATATACAAAAATATAATTAGGATTTCTTATAACATTGTAGTCAAAATAAAAAACCTGCTTAAGATTGACTAATAAATTAAAAAAATAAAAAATACATTCATGCACATAAAAATATTAACAAATTATAATTAATCTATAATTAAACTAAGTAGACCTAAGAAAATTAAAATCTCATACCATCACATGTAAAATGCACTTTCGTTTATGAAAAAGTGTTATTAATTATCCTAAACTTTATTGGATACAACAATCTTAAACATGAAAGAAATAGGAAAATCAATATATGAAAAATTAATCTATCTTAACTTATATAAATATCAGTAAATTTGTAAGAATATCATTTGAAATTGATAATAATAATAAAATTTTAGTAATCTTATTCATACGTAACTATTCTTGTAAGAATGATACTTGTAACATATAAAAACTCAAAAAATTTAAAGACTTACAAATAAATTTTTCCAATTGAATAGAAAAAGACACATAAAAATATGGTGAATATTTGAAAAAAAAAATTCATATTATACATCAAAGTTATTAAGCTTGGTTCCTATTTCTCAAAAATAAAGTGTTTAAATATAAACTTAGCCGTTAATAGTATTTTTTTCTTTAAAAAAATAGCTACAAATTTATAATAAAAAAAATATTTATCACTTAATAGGGTTAGCATTTCATTTCTATTGATGTAAATAAAAATTTTTATTTAAACTAAATAGTTAATTTTTTAATAGAAATTTTATAATTTGATTTTATAAGGTCGTAAATATTTATAATAATTAAAAAAATAAATTAGTGGAAGCGAGATTTGGTGTTTAAGGTTGTTTATTAATTTTATTAGAATAAACTAAATAATTTTTAATGAAATAATACTACTTAGAGAATTAAAAATATGTAATTATAATATGAGTTTTAATAGAAGATAAATTAATATCAAAATAATTTAAGATTTTGATTTATATTAATTATAATAATAGCAATTGAAACTATTTATAAATTTAGCAATGGATAACATATTGCTAAAAATGATTAGCGATGAAGTTGTATCGAATAACTTCTTATTGTTAAAAGTATCAATGATGAATATGTCGTTGCTAAGAGCATTGATGAATTGTATAGAATAGCTTTTTATTGCTGAAGGTATTAGCGGTAGATATATTCTCACTTATGGTAATTAGCAGCAAATACATACATTTGTCGCTATAGATCCATTTTAATTTGTATTTTCATAAATAATATAATTTACAAAGGGTATTTTGGGACAATGCCAAGTTCCTATGGATATAATATATACTATTTTTTATATATATTTTTTTATTATTTTTTTATATGAAATAATATTAACATAGCGTTGTAAATATTATATTTGATTATTTAAATTAAAATATTAATTTTAATGATATTTAATTAATTATATAGGTAAAAATATCTATTAATTTAAAATAATTATATTTTTTATTTGATCTTATTTTTATGAAAGTTATGCATTTTATATAATAATAATTATATGATAATAACATAATTATAAACTAAAATATAATTAATAGAAAATAATTGTCGCAAAGTGTTTTGCGGTCGCCTGGACGAACACTCACCGAAGTGGAAAAAAGTGAGGAGTCGCCACTTTAATTTTGAGGGAAATCAAAGAAAACCATTTGTGAAATGCAAATTAAAATGAAACCACTTCAAATGCAGAGATTCTAGGTTCGGGGTCCGTAAACGGGTGGGAAAGGTGTTAGGCACCCCACCTCGTCCCTCAATGAGGGTGAGCAGATTTAACCTTACACTATTTATAAATTGAAATCGATAGTTAGGGGGGTTCGAATGGGGATGTTAATCCTTTCGATAAAAGGAATGTTTGATTTTTCACTGATTCGGATTACCCAGATACACAAGTAAATGAGACAACCTTAGTGAAATGATGTCGTGTAGCGTTTTTTTTTTTTCATTTTTGGGATTATTTTGCGTATGTGTTAAAGTTTGATTTGAGAATCGGATAAGAACTCTCCTCCGAACTCTTTTTAAATATCTATTAAAATTCTGATTGGAGATCGGATAAGAACTCTCCTCCGATCTCTTTTTAAATATTTATTGAAATTTTGGTTTGAGAATCGGATAAGAACTCTCCTCCGATCTCTTTTAAATATTTATTGAAATTTTGGATTGAGAATCGGATAAGAACTCTCCTCCGATCTCTTTTAAATATTTATTAAAATTTTAGTTTGAGAATCGGATAAGAACTCTCCGATCTCTATTAAATATTTATTGAAATTTTGGTTTGAGAATCGGATAAGAACTCTCCTCTGATCTCTATTAAATATTTATTGAAATTTTGATTGGAGATCGGATAAGAACTCTCCTCCGATCTTTATTAAATTTGGTTACAACTATACCTTGTTAGAACCTAAGACTAAGGGTTCCGGCATTCGAAGATGCCGAGGGCTCGAATAAGGCTTCTGTTAACTTATTAGTACATCGTGACTGGATAGGGGAAATCAGACTGAATTTTACCGACCTCCTACGTGATCGCCTTATCAGTACCTTTCGGCTGATAACATCTACTCTATTTCATTTGCTAGTCTGAATTTTAATTTGTTCCGACCCCCATCTTTACCCAATCGTCTTCTTGAGCTAGTCTAGTGGCTCGTCTCCATAACTTTCTCTGATTTATTATTCGAACTTTTATACATAAAAACTCGTGTTAAGACACAACTACCAACATTTTTGTTTAACCCTCTATATGTTACCAGTAACTGGAACACCCGCATTAGGAGATAAATAAAGACCAAGAATAGATAAATAACATGAACTGTTGTATCAAAAGATAAACTTACGAGAATAACCACCTACGTGGGATCTTCATACATAAGACAAACAAAAATTACGAGCATAAATAAAAAGAAAATAAAGGCAAGCACTGGATAGGGTAGCGGTTCAGACACTCACCTGTAGGAAGTTGGACCTATTAAACTAACTATGGAGCCACGAATGCAGCAGAGTTGCATGCTAGTAGACCAGGAATGAATGTCTGTCTTGAAACAAGGTACACCTAGTTAGAACGTAATTGGGTGGAATGATAATGAATGAGACTGAGCTTGGAAAATAAAAGTGGATATAAAAGTGGTGAAAACAGAACTGGAACGCAGAGCAATAAACAAACTGAAAATCAAGAGTTTCAGTGTCCAGTACTCTTTCAAAGAAAACACTTTAGAAAACTGGTTTCTGAAGTCTTTCTAGCTTGAAGAAAATAGCAGAGTGGGAAAACTGAATTGAGTTTCAGGGCCTTTCCACTATAGTCACCACCTTTCTTTTTTCGTCCTCCCCTTGAACAGTTTTTCATGCAGGTATTTATAGGGACCGGGTGCTCCCCATGAAGGGTCAGGATTTTCTTTGAGGGATATGGAAGGCTTGGATTTTAAAGGACATGATCTGATGCTTGGGATTTAAAGAGAATCAGAATGAACGGCTGAGATCCTTTTCAGAAATTTTTGTCCTTTTTCTCTTCTAATCTGACGGTTTCAAATTTTCTTGTCCAGGGCGATTCGAGGGCTGGGAATAAAAGGCACCGGTCTTGTCGTCTTGTTCTTTGATCCAAGGGCTCTAGACTTGTCCTTACAAGTAAGATCAATGGTGGAGATTGGGATGTACAGCACTGTCATGACATACTCTGGCACCTGTCAGTAATTTCAGGCGAGAAGACTGCTAATATTCCCCTTAACATCGGTGACTGCCCCTTGATGTTCATCTGGCTCCTCACCACACTGGGTGTTCCGACAGCAGCTCGGTTTTGAGCGGTAACATTGATGACAACCTCTCTCATCCTCATGAGAGTCATAATCCCCCCATCTGAGCTGTACATCTATCCGAAGTCGATGGCTGGTCTGACACATCTTTTGATTCAGCCACGAGACTAGGCTTTGACATAGGCCTTCATTAGATGGGATGTATTGCCGATCTCTAGAGATCACCCAAATAATGTAATTTGACTTTTAATGTAATCCGATCTCTAGAGATCGCCCAAATGATGTAGTCCAACTTTTAATGTAATCCGATCCCTCGAGATCGCCCAAGTGATGTAATCCAACCTTTTGGAAATAAAATTTTATTTTGTCAATTATCATTTTATTATTATTGTGTTGGTTGTTTTCTGATCTCTGAAGTATTTACCCGATCCGACTCTTAATTTGAATGACCCTTAACCGATCTGTGATTCAAAATATCCATCTCAATCTACAGATCCCTAACTAGCCGATCTCCTTATGGAATCTCTGGAATATTCGTGAGACGTGTCAGTAAAGGCTGGCAAATCTCGCTAACCGATGCGCCGCTTGGGACACCGTGAGCATTAAATGCTCAGACGGGTATAAATAGGGGACGGGTCAGCCAGTTGCTTCCTTATGTCATTTTCAGCCTCTCGCGAGCGATTCCAAAATCCTCTCATTTTTTCAAGTTCTTCCGACACCGATCACACTCCGGTAAGGGTTTTGATCTTTCTTTTAGTTTAAATTTCCTCTTTTCTTTGAAAATGAGCGGCGCCGAGGGTCAGAGAGTGGCAAGCCCCCATTTCGTTCAGGTCTCGTGGTCGTCAGATGAGGTAGAGGTAGTCGGAACAAGCAGGCGATCTGAACCCCCTAGGACCTCCATTCCAGCCCGCAGTCAAGCAGCATCCTCGAGGCAAACACATTCTTCGGGGAGAGAAAACCTCCCCATGGACGAGCTGCCGTCAATCCTTCAAGAAACTGACCTTCAGTCGTTCAGCCAAGAGTATAACATTGAGCCCGACTCATACGAGTTCATTAAGTGTCACGGCGATCTTCGAGTCGATCACTTCTTCGAAGAGAATGATATGATCATGGTATACGAAGAGCAGTTAAAAGCCGAGCTGCGGTTCCCTCTTGATAACTTCTTCAAGGAAGTTCTAAAATTTCACCAAGTATGCATAGCCCAAGTTCACCCGAACTCATGGCGGATCTTAGTAGCCTTCAGAGGCCTTTGCCGAGCCAAAGGACTCAATCTAACGGCGAAGGTATTCGCCGAACTACATAGGCTAACTCGTCGAAAGGACGACGAGTATTGGTTCTTCCAGGTAAAACCCCATTGTGGGCTTTTTACCGATCTGCCTTCCTCCCTGAAGAATTGGAAGAATCGCTTTTTTATTCTGACGAGCAAAATTCCGAACGGCTTTGAGGGCTTCCCCCGTAGCTGGCTGCATTAGGGCCCCTTGCTCTCGAAGCGTATCACCTTGAATAGGGAAGAGGGCCTAATGGTGATGGAACTGAAAGATCAAGCAGCCCGACAGAAGTTCTCTTGTCTAGATACAGTGACGGGCGAACTGCATCATTGGACAATGGAGTTGATTACGGGCGAAGAACGCGGGCTTTAGCTCTCTGACCTCGGCCTCGGTATTTTCTAAATCTCTAATCTTTGGGCCTTAGCGATCTCACTGACCTTTTCTTTGTGCATGTATGGCAAGTGGCGAGGCTTCCAAAGAGAGTCGGAAGCGGAAGAGAGAGGTCTCCCGAAAAGTACGAGAGATGAAGCGTTCCGAGCTGCTTCAGACGCCCAGGCATGATCCCAGGGAGGTGCAAGGAGGCTCGTCTCTACCCTCGGGACAGCCGATCCCTGACATAAAAGTGGTTCGGTCTCCTCCTCATCACGAAGAGCCGCCACCACCCCCTCCAGTTGCTTCGAGTGCGGAAGGGGGTCCTTCCCAACCACCTGCGAGGACCCTTTCCCACGGCACCCAAATCCTGATCCACTCGTTGGAGAAGAACCGTACGAGAGAACCCGGGTTTCGCTAAGGTCTTAGGGTCCTCCATCTGCCTTTGGGAGGATCGGGATAGGCTAACCCCAAACAGCCTCAACGATATCCTGACACAAACTATAAGCCTGAGCGTGGAGAGTCTGGTGAACCAACATATTATCCGGGAGAAGGCTCACCGCTTGAGGCAGGATGTCGAGAAGGTGGGTCAGGAAGCTGCTTCCCTCCGATCTTAACTTTCGTTCCCCTAAAACTACATATCTAAAATTGATGGGCGGATGAAATTTTACAAAGATAAGCTGGCCGAGCAGGCTCATGTTCTCGAAGAAGTTCGGGTGCTCCGAGCTGCCAAAGTCGCTCGCCTCACTGAGGAGCTCAAAGCAAAAGAAGAAGAGGCAGTGACAAGGGAGGCCGGTGCTTATGTGAATGCTCATGGGGATCTCTTGGCCGAGCTCAGGAAGTGGTATCCCAAGGAGGACTTCTCTTGGATGGTGGATCTGGCTCCCCAGGAAGAAGAGGATAGCGAGGAAGAGGCCGAAGGTGATAGGGGGGGTGAACAAAATGTAGAACGGGCTGGGGGTGATCCTCTAGCCGAATGACTTGTATAAATTTTAATTTGAAATGAAATGAAGTTCCCCTTTTTGTTCAATGATTGGATGAGATCGGAAAGTACCCAAGTTGCATAAGCACTTGATTGTCTGAACATATTAGAACAACAACTAAAAGTGATTATTAATCTAAGTGTAAGAGGTTGGAAAACATTGTAAGTATGAGATCGGCTGAGAACAAACGCTAAACGGGACTTGATTGCAATTGGAAATTTGATTTGAACAATTAAGATTGGAATTATCATTAAACCGGATTGGAATCTTAACATTATCAAGCGATTATTTCCAAACTTTTAAAAGGGAGATCGGCAATAAGACTGGTGGCATGAAGGCCCAATGTTGGTTCAATCTCGTTTGACAAGAGAGATCGGAAATGTAATTGACTGGTCAGGGGACTTGACAATTGGTTTGAGAGATCGGTGAGGCTTTAAATGATATGGGGACTTAGTATTGATTCGATTCCTTTTGAGAAGAGATCGGAAATGTGGTTGGCTGGCAAAGGGAGACTCAGTGTTAGGGATCGGTTGCAAAGTTCATTAATTTTGGGGATCGGCCAAAATATGGTATCGACAGCTGCCCCTCTTTACATAATTCCTACCGAAGAAAAATTTTCGTGTAGGGATTATGTAAAGATTTAGACCCATATTTTGGACGATTGGGCATTGAAATGTTGGGGTTGGTAACAGGAATTTAAATGCTGAAAAATTAAAGTTAACTTGGATCAAGGAACCAGAGCTTGCTTAACAACAAATTTAAAATGCAGGAGAATTAAAATCAACTTAGATCAAGGAATCAGAGGTTGATTAACAGGAAATTTGAAATGCAAGAAAATTAAAATCAACTTAGATCAAGGAACCAGAGGTTGATTAACAGGAAATTTGAAATGCAGGAAAATTAAAGTCAACTTAGATCAAGGAACCAGAGGTTGATTAACAGGAAATTTAAAATGCTGAAAATTAAAAAAAACTTAGATCAAGGAACCAAAGGTTGATTAACAGGAAATTTAAAATGCAGGAAATTAAAATCAACTTAGATCAAGGAACCAGAGGTTGATTAACAGGAAATTTAAAATGCTGAAAAATTAAAAAGTTAACTTGGATCAAGGAACCAGAGGTTGCTTAACAAGAAATTTAAAATGCAGGAGAATTAAAATCAACTTAGATCAAGGAACCAGAGGTTGATTAACAGGAAATTTGAAATGCAGGAAAATTAAAATCAACTTAGATCAAGGAACCAGAGGTTAATTAACAGGAAATTTGAAATGCAGGATAATTAAAATCAACTTAGATCAAGGAACCAGAGGTTGATTAATAGGAAATTTAAAATGCAGGAAAATTAAAGTCAACTTAGATCAAGGAACCAGAGGTTGATTAACAGGAAATTTAAAATGCAGGAAATTAAAATCAACTTAGATCAAGGAACCAGAGGTTGATTAATAGAAAATTTAAAATGCAGGAAATTAAAATCAACTTAGATCAAGGAACCAGAGGTTGATTAACAAGAAATTTAAAATGCTGAAAATTAAAATCAACTTAGATCAAGGAACCAGAGGTTGATTAACAGGAAATTTAAAATGCTGGAAATTAAAATCAACTTAGATCAAGGAACCAGAGGTTGATTAACAGGAAATTTAAAATGCTAGAAATTAAAATCAACTTAGATCAAGGACTCAGAGGTTGATTAACAGGAAATTTAAAATGCAGAAAATTAAAATCAACTTAGATCAAGGACCCAGAGGTTGATTAACAGGAAATTTAAAATGCTGAAAATTAAAATCAACTTAGATCAAGGAACCAGAGGTTGATTAACAGGAATTTAAAATGCTGGAAATTAAAATCAACTTAGATTAAGGAACCAGAGGTTGATTAACAGGAAATTTGAAATGTAGGAAAATTAAAATCAACTTAGATCAAGGAACCAGAGGTTGATTAACAGGAAATTTAAAATGCAGGAAAATTAAAGTCAACTTAGATCAAGGAACCAGAGGTTGATTAACAGGAAATTTAAAATGCAGGAAAATTAAAGTCAACTTAGATCAAGGAAACCAGAGGTTGATTAACAGGAAATTTAAAATGCTGGAAATTAAAATCAACTTAGATCAAGGAACCAGAGGTTGATTAACAGGAAATTTAAAATGCTGGAAATTAAAATCAACTTAGATGAAGGACCCAGAGGTTGATTAACAGGAAATTTAAAATACTTACAGAGCAAACCTAACCTATCACGGGAAGTTCTTCCGCGATGAAGTGTACTTAACAGGATCCCGAGGGTCAACGATTAATGGAGGACGAATTACAAGACTTGACCTACAAATTCCTTTTCTTCATTCTCTTCCTCGGATGCCCCTTTTTGTTCTCGACTTTCCTTTTATTTTGTGAAAAGCACCCTTATGGGTTTTCACTTTCCCTTTTGCCCTTATGACTAGAAGCGCCCTTCCAGGTTTTCACCTCTAGTTGTTTTTTTTTTATTTTTTTATTTTTTTTATTTTTAGGTGCTCCTTGCAAATCTCATAGCAAAGTACATGAGGTTATCAATATTCAAATCCTAATCTTATGGCACAATTTTAACAGATTAATAGCGCATTGGATAAGGAGGTTGAAAAAAGACAGTATTAAAGAGTGAGTATATGGGAATGATAAAAGCAAAGAGACAAACGTGAAGAAAGTATGACTTTATTATGGTTTTAAGAAATAAAGGTACAGTTTCAAAGAAAAATGGTACAAGGATAGATCTCACATATTCCTTGTAGTTAGCTTTGAAGTCTCTTAACTGCCATTATTTCAAGTACTCTGTTAACGAAGATTCATGTCGTGACAGTTTATTTTCAACCTCGGTTTCATGCCCCCTTCCTTATTTCTCCTTTTTGGTTCTTGGGATGCCCTTTCGGGTTTTTACCCCTAGATTTTTTTTTTTATTTTTTTTATTTTTTTTAGGCCCGCTTTTTCAGGACGCCCTTTCGGGTTTTCATTCCTCACTCATTTTACAGAAAGTGCTCTTCCAGGGTTTTCGCCTTTTTTTGCACATTTTGCTAGGAGCGCCCTTTCGGGTTTTCACCCTTTTTTTTTTTTTTTTAGGCATAGTATCTTTTGACGGTGTCAGCATTCACAGGTCTCGGAAATTCTTCGCCGTCCATGTGGGTCAAGAACAACGCCCCACCAGAAAATGCTTTTTTAACCACATAGGGTCCCTCGTAGGTTGGTGACCATTTACCCTAGGAATCGTTTTGATTCGGAAGCACCTTCTTCAAGACTAGGTCCCCTGGTTGAAATTCACGTGGGCGAACACCGTTGTTAAATGCCTTGGCCATTCTTCTTTGGTATAACTGCCCGTGACATGCTGCCGCTAGCCTTTTCTCATCTAGCAAATTTAATTGGTCCAACCTTGACTGGATCCGTTCTGACTCATCAATCCCTGATTCTTTCAAAATTCTTAGAGAAGGAATTTCTACCTCAATAGGTAGCACAGCTTCCATCCCGTAAACCAGTGAGTATGGAGTTGCCCCAGTTGATATTCTTACAGAAGTCCGGTATGCATGAAGGGCGTAGGGAAGCATATCATGCCAATCCTTATAAGTGACTGTCATTTTTCGGATTATTCTCTTGAGATTTTTGTTTGCAGCTTCCACTGCTCCATTCATCTGGGGACGGTATGGTGAGGATTTGAGATGTCGAATTTTGTATTGATCACATAATCTTTGGATCTTCGGGCCATTTAAATTCTTGGCGTTGTCAGTGACGATTTTATTGGGGAGGCCATGCTGACAGATGATATTATTTCTAAGAAATTTGAGAAATGTGTTCTGTGTAATGTGAGCATATGATGTCGCTTCGACCCATTTAGAAAAATAATCGATAGCCACCAGAATAAATCTATGCCCATTGGATGCCTTAGGGTTGATGGGACCAATTACGTCAATGCCCCACATTGCGAAAGGCCATGGTGAGACGAGGTTGAACAATTGGTGAGGCGGAACATTTATCGGATCCACGTAGATCTGACATTTATGGCACTTCCGAAAGTATTCAATGCAATCCTTTTCCATGGTAGTCCAAAAGTATCCCCGTCTCATGATTTGTTTGGCCATCATATGCCCATTGGCGTGGGTTGCGCAATTTCCCTCATGAGTCTCGAAAAGGATCCTTTTTGCTTCTTTTGCATCCACGCATCTCAATAATTTGCCATTAGAGCTTCTCTTGTATAGAATTTCTCCACTGGGGAAGTATCCCAAGGCTAATCTCCGGATCATTCTCCTTTCGTTTCTGCTTGCCCCTGGGGGGAATTCTCTGATTCGGATGTAGACCAGGATGTCATGATACCAAGGTTTTCCATCAGGTTCTTCCTCGATCATGAAGCAGTATGCTGGTTCACTCCTTGCTTTAATTTTTAATACCTGAGTCGTCTGCCCTTCTTCCATCTGAGCTATAACAGCCAGGGTGGCTAAGGCATCTGCAAATTGATTATTGTCTCGACTGAGGTGAGTGAAGGAGATTTCTTCAAATTTCTTAATTAGCTTCAGTAAGTACTTTTGATATGGGATTAGCTTCGGATCCTTAGTTTGCCATTCTCCCTTGACTTGATAAATGATCAAGGCTGAATCTCCATATACTTCCAACTTCTTGACTTTTATTTCAATGGCAGCCTGTAGACCCATCACACAAGCTTCATATTCTGCGACGTTGTTGGTGCAGTCAAACCTCAATTTGATAGCTATCAGGAAGTGCTTCCCCTCCGGGGATACCAACACAGCTCCAATCCCATTACCGGACAAATTGACAGCTCCGTCAAAATACATTTCCCATACATCAGCGGATTCTTTTTCCTTGCTTTCCACTTCATTAACATGCTCATCAGGGAATTCAAAATCCAAGGCTTCATAATCTTGGATGGGGTTTTCTGCCAGAAGATCAGCAATTATGCTACCTTTCACTGCCTTCCGGGTCATGTAGACAATGTCATACTGGGAAAGTATAACCTGCCAATTTGCTATCCTTCTTGGCACGAATGGGCTTTCGAATACATACTTAATAGGATCCATCCTGGAGATGAGCCATGTCTTATGATTCAGCATGTAGTGTTTAAGCCGATTTGCCGTCCAAGCCAACGCGCAACAAGTTTTTTCCAGGAAATAGTACCTTGACTCACAATCATTGAACTTCTTACTTAAGTAATAGATGGCTCTTTCCTTTCGACCAGCATCATCGTGCTGCCCCAAAACACATCCCATTGAGCTCTATTGGACCGCCATGTAAAGAATCAGTGGCCTTCCTGCCACCGGAGGAACCAATACTGGTGGGTTTGACAGGTACTGTTTAATTTTCTCGAAAGCTTCTTGGCAAACTGAATCCCAAAGAGTAGTGTTGTTCTTTCGAAGTAGTCTAAAAATTGGCTCGGCTTTTGCAGTGAGGTTAGAAATAAATCTCGAGATATAATTCAACTTCCCCAGGAAACTGCGCACTTCTCTTTCTGTTTTTGGGGATGGCATCTCTTGAATGGCTCGGACTTTGTCTGGATCAACTTCTATTCCCTTCTCACTCACTATGAATCCCAACAATTTCCCAGATCTAGCTCCGAATATGCATTTAGCAGGGTTCAGTTTCAGCTGATATTTCCTGAGCCTCTCAAATACTTTCCGCAGCACTTGCACATGGCTCTCTCCTCCCCTGGATTTGATGATCATATCATCCACGTACACCTCCACTTCTTTATGCATCATGTCGTGGAATAATGTGACTATAGAGCGTTGGTAGGTGGCGCCAGCATTCTTTAACCCGAAAGGCCTGACCCAATAACAAAATACCCCCCATTGAGTGATAAAAGCAGTTTTCTCCTTGTCTTCCTCATCCATTGGGATTTGATTATACCCTGATGCCCCATCGATACACGAACATCTGCCTAATCCTGCAGCATTGTCTACTAACACATCTATGTGTGGGAGAGGGAAATCATCTTTCAAGCTTGCTTTATTAAGATCCCTGTAATCAATGCACACTCTGACTCTCCCGTCCTTCTTCATCACCAGGACAACGTTAGCTATCCATTGGGGATATTTGACCACTTCCAGAAACCTAGCCTCATATTGCTTCTTGACCTCATCCCTAACTTTGAGCAGTGTGTTAGGATTCATTCTTCTTAATTTCTGCTTTACCGGGATTGTCCCCGGAATTAGTGGAATTTTGTGCGTCACTATATGAGGATCCAAACCAATCATATCATCATAGCTCTAAGAAAATACGTCTAGGAATTCCTTGAGCAAACTGATCATATCTTCTAATTCTTCACTCTCCACAACCTTATGTTCCCTTTTCACCTCTTCCGTGCCTATGTTTATGGTGTGCGTTTCGTCTCCACAAGGCACTAGGGAAGGTTCATCCCTTTCTTCTGTGAGCTCCACCTCAGAATCACTTGAAGTAATGGCAGTTATGGGGATTTCAAAATTAACCAGAGGAATTTCTGAGTCTATTGAATTATTAGGTGTTAATTGATGAATAGTCTTGAATAGACGAAAATGGAATATATTATAAGGATGGATTTTAGAAAGGAAAGACAAAGAGAATTGGATATAAAATGCGCTATTAATTCATTAATATTTATGACATAGGAAAAGGGTCCATTTACAGTATTACACTTGCCACCATGGACAAAATGATCAAGTGTTGATAACCAAAGGTACTTTACTCGAAATTGAGTACAGGGATGTCCTCTGCTGTCCAGTTGTCCAGTTCTTGCCCTTTAGCTATTGGCGAGATTAGAGCCTCATACAAGGAATCAAGATGGATGACATCGATGGATGGTTCATCGGGTGATTCTTCAGTTTCCGCCGGATTTTCAATGACCGGCTTGGTGAAGACCTCTGTGATTCTCGGGACTACCTTCATTTTCTTGATTTTCTGATCAAATCTTTGATCCCGAAGCATATTCCTCATCCAGAATCGTCCATCCATGAGGGCATCTTCCTCGTATCCCAAACCGCAACGGCCAACCTTCTGGATAGCCGGTATAGGCTCGACAATCCCTTGCAAGGCGGCGCCTAACCCCTTGCCCTCTTCATACCCATTCTTCAACATCACCTTGGCTACCATAGCCATAGCTCCTTCATTTCTTGAGCTGGTTTCTTGTAATTCAAGAGCCTGGAAAGAGCTTTCCAACGACTCCTCAGCTGCTTCCACATAAGGAAGTGATTGCGGCTTGGTGACCAGCATGGCTTCCTCCCCTTTCACAGTGATGATTTTGCCGTCCATAATGTACTTAATCTTTTGGTGCAAAGTTGAAGGAACGGCGTTTGTTGAATGGATCCAAGGCCTCCCCAGCAACATAGTGTACGCAGGTTCAATGTTCATCACCTGGAATGTGACGTTGAAGGTGCATGCGCCAATTTGGAGGGGTAAGTCAATGTCTCCCAGCACTTCTCTTCTTGTACCATCAAAGGCTCTTACTACCATAACACTTTGACATATATTTGAATGGTCAACCGGAAGCCTAGCCAAGGTGGCATTAGGCAGTACGTTGAGTGCAGATCCATTATCAATAAGGACCTTGGCCACTATACAATCTTTACACTTTACCGTCACATGTAGGGCCTTAGTGTGCGCTAAGCCTGTAGGGTCTATCTCGTCTTCCGAGAAAGTAACAAAACTGGATGTCTGAATTTGTCCCACTATCTTCTCGAATTGCCCCGGTGTGATATCGGGGCTTACGAAGGCCTTATCCAGGATCTTTTGCAAGGCTTGGCGATGCACCTCTGAGCTCAGAATCAGTGACAGCAGTGAAATTCGAGCAGGTGTCTTCCTTAACTATTCAACCACGTCGTATTCACTGTGCTTCATTATTTGAAGCAATAGCTCCTCCTCTTCGTTTGAACCGGCAGGTTCTCCTCTCTCCACTTTCTCAACCTCCTCTTCTGTATTCTCTTGGGGCTCTCCCATTTTTGCTTTCCCTCTCTTCTTTTCCCTTTCTTTGTTCCCATAACACCTCCCACTTCGGGTTATAAACTCGACTTCTTGCTCAGATGGGGAGAACTTTGGGATGGTTACTAGCTGAGGGTTCAATTGGGGAGCAGCATTGCTAGAAGGTCCCGCATAAGTCATTTTGAAGTGCTCATGGGGAGTGAAACACGGTTTAGGAGGGGCTGAGGGTGAAGTAAGGCTAGGAGCTGGTGTGCTGCTTGATGCTTCTTTGGTGAAGACTTGGAAATTATAGTTCCAAGGTACGGCATGGGTGTTTGTGACGGGGAGCTGAGGCGGGGTTCGGATAATTGTCACTGGTGGTAAGGAGGTTGGGGCTGAAAAGGTGATTCTGTGTTTAGAGGTAGAAGCATTTTGGCTAAATCTGGTTGTGTTTACTCCCTTCTCCATCTTTGACCTTGTTTGGCATCTTAAGACTTTGAGGGACAGTAAGTTCTGAACCTCTTGCTTAAATTCTTCACAATTTTACAGCTGGTGGTTAGTTGCCCTTCCATGATAGGGGCATCTTGCCCCATCTTCGGGTTTTGGTACTTGAGGGTGGAGGTAACCCTCCCCCACGGCCATTCTAAAAATTTCCTCAAAGTGAGGAATCAGTTCATCTACCTCTGGGGTTGACCCTTCTCCATCTGAGTCTATCATGTTTACGCCATTGCCTGTACCATGATTGGGCAATGGGTTTAAGGTAACATTAGGGAGGGAACCATTCCCTTCAATCTTCAACCAGCCATTCCTGATTAGGGCGTGCACTCTTCCCCTGAGTGCCCCGCAGTTATTGGTTGAATGCCCTTGTGCCCCTCCATGATACTCACACCGGGCAGTGGCATCATACCACCTGGGGTATGGCAGCTGAATTGGGTCGAGGGGAATCAGCACTATCTGGTTTATACCGACAAGATATTGGTATATTTCGCTAAGTGGCAGGGGAAGAGGTGGAACAGATTTCTTGGTGGTCTTGGGTTGTTTTGAGGCGGTCTAGGTTGAGTAGGTGGAGGAGATGGTCTGGGCTGGTAGTTAGTCAGTGCTGGATACAATGGGTGCAGGTGAGGATAATTTGGAAAAGGGGGTGGAATGTTTGCGATGGTTTGGCCATGAGGGGGAGGATATGGTCGGTAGTTATTCTGAGGAAACGGGGAGTGATTGTTCTGTCGGGTGATGGAATGCACATCATCCTCCTTTTTCTTGCTAAAACTGGCAGTCTTCTTCACAGGGTTCTCAGTCAACTCCTGCAGTCGCCCCATCCTCAAGTTGGCTTCTATCCTCTCGCCAGCTTGGATGATGTCTGAGAAGCTGTTGGAGGTATTTCCAATCATCAGATTGAAGTAAGGAGCCTTCAACGTCTCAATGAACAAGGAGCATAGTTCATTGTCAGTCACTGGAGGATATACTTCTGCAGCCTTCTCCCTCCATCTTTGGGCATATTCCTTGAAGCTTTCCCTGTCTCTTTGCACTAGGTTTTAGAGATCTCTCCTTGTGGGAGCCACATCGCAGTTAAATTTATACTGCTTTAAGAAGGCATCTGCCAAATCCTTCCAGGAACGCAGTTTGCTCCTGTCCAACTGAATGCACCATCTCAAGGCTGCCCCGGAGAGGCTTTCGTGGAAGAAGTGGACTAGAAGTCTGTCATTTTCTGTCAGGGCGGACATTTTAGCTATGTAGGTGGCCAGGTGAATGCGGGGGTCTGAGTTCTCGGTGTATTTGTTGTAACACCCCCGTTGTATAGCCTGGTATATTTCACTGTTCCGGAGACCGGTGTCGGTCCGGACAATTAATGGGATTAGGGCCACACTTAAGACAATTTGAGAAGCCATAAATACAAAAAATTAGTAATGTTTAATTAGTTAACTATAAATAAGAAAAACAGAACATAAGAGGTTAAACGAGCCGAGAGTCACAGCGATGAGTGACCTCCTGAACGATCACAAGTCGTTTTAAACTCAAATTTCAACCGTAAAGTGACGTCATGTCCTTAGGACCCTTATGAACACAAGTGGAAAAGAGAAAATCATGAAAAAGAATCGTTAAGTCACCAAATAATTAGGTCGTGGAACTGAAGAAATATTGGATTATTTGCAAACCGACGAACCAAATGAGGCGATTTGGTCAATTGACCCAGAGTCGACTCGACCTAATCACAAATAAAATCGGAGAAAAGAAAATTTTGGAATTGACAATAGAATTAAAGAACTAATAGAAAAATAAATAGAAAAAAAAAAGAGAAAAGGAAAGAGGTTGGAAAAGTCAAAATTGATGACATCACTAATGATGTCATAAACAAATTTGTTAAATATTTATTAAAATTGATATTTATGGTCTTCCAAAGCAAAAACGTGTAAAGGAAAAACAAAGAAAAAAATTTAGGATTTCTTCTTCTTCCCCTCTCTCTTTGCTACCCACTTGTTTCCTTAAATCCCCCATGGAAGCTTTCTCTTTAAGCTTACATTAAACTCAAATTTTCCTTACCCAACCATAATAACTCTCATAAGGACTTCTTTAAAGCTTGTTATTACTACTTAAGAAGGAGATTTCAAGAAGAAAGAAGAGCAAAGGTTAGGGTTTTGAAGCTTTAAGTGAGGTTAGCATATCAAACTCTTTATTTTTCCATTTAAATGCATGTTTAGGTAATTAAGTGAGCTTAGAACTTGATTTAAATGAAACAAATATGGGAAAGGGACCAAACTGAAATTTGGCAGCTTGATAGGAGTATGAATTACATGAAATTGATGCATTAGAAGGAGTTTAAAAGCTTTGATTAGTTGAATGGTTAAGGTTAAGTGCACTAGTTATGGTTAAATGCAAGAGTTAGTGAGTTTAGGGTTTCAATGCAAGGGTTTATGAACCAAAAATTAGAGAAATGCATAAATGGCATATTTAACCTATTGTGACATGAATTAATGGTCAATTATGACCAAATAAGTTGTGTGGGAATGGTGGAAAATTTAGCTAAATTCGTAGGTCAATGGTCATGCTGCTGGCAGCATGACCAAACCTACTTTGAAGGACCAAAACTCAAATTTTACAAGCCTAATGGATATGCCACCAATTGGAGATGAAAATAGACATAAAAGAGCACAACTTTCATTAAGGAACCATGACCAAAAACTGACTAAAACTTGGTGAAACAATTGACCAAAGTGAGTTGATAGCAGGCTGCCCTGATTAAACTGACCAAATGAACAGTAACTGTTCATTTGGTCATAACTCGAGCTAGGTAGGTCAAATTGACCTGAAATTTTACCAGCAATTAGATATGATATAGACCTAAAACTTTCATGAAGAACACCAACCCAAATTAGGCCATTAACTCATTCAAATCATTGAGCAAAGTTAAAATTACTGTACTGAAACTCTGCAGAATTTTCAGTGGAGCAGCAATGTTTGGATGGCTATAACTCTCTCTAGAAAACTCGGATTTAGGTGATTCTTGAACCGATGGAAACCTAAGACATAGTACAACATTTCACATGAAGAAAGTGAGACCAAATTATGAACTTAACTTGATCAAATTATTGACCAAAGTTGGACCAAAATCTGCCAGAACCCATAATTGCAGCATGAACAGTGCACGTGAACAGTAAACTTATTTTGACCATAACTTGAGCTACAAAACTCCGATTGAGGTGATCCAAAAATGAGAATACACTTTAGACAATAAGGAACATTTTCTATGAAGGAAGTTTTGTCAAATTCCAATAGTAGATCGACCAATGGAATAGTGCAACTTCGGAGCACAAAACCGAAAATTGGCAATTTTGCCAAAATGACCTATGCTTTGAAAAAGTGACCAAAACCAACAAGTTTAATGAACAAAATGTGGTATGTGGGTGAAGTTGAAGTTCCCATACCTATTAATCCTTAGAAAGTCAATTATTTGACTTGAATAGTGCAGTGAATAGTAACCCGAAACACAAAATTTCGAGAACGTCGAATTTAACACGTTAGAGCTAGGTAAATGTGAAGCTAAGTTTATTTTGGGTTTATTTTAAGTTCTAGTACTGAAACATTGTAAAATTTCATGTTTCAGTGGAAAAGAATACCGGGACAGAACCGAGGAGTCGAGTCGGGGCCAACAGCGACTGCCCGAGGTTTGTGCACAATAAACCCTATTTAAGCATTTTACTCTTGAAAAATTGATTTAGCATGCATTATGAACATATGAACTTTTGTGTTGCCACCTTGTGATCAAATTGTAACTTTGGAAATTGATTTGATTTTTGTATGCAATATTTGAATGAAATGTTTGAAATGGATTTTATGTTCACACTTAGCATGACAGTATCACATTTCCTCCTCCATTTATGGGGTTGAGATCGTTTATTTTCCTCCCTCTCTGGCTTGCCAGTTGAGGTTGTAGATCGGATGAGTACTCATTAGCTAGCTAGCCACCTCCCTCATTGGTTTCGATTAATGGGGTTGAGATTGCTTTGTCGTGGTGTACAACACGGCATTGATCGGAAATTTTGTGTCATGGCTTAAGTTGTGTACGACTTTGGCAACACTGTGTTTACGCAATTGTTTGACTAAACTGTTGTTTAATATATTATTTGACAAAATGAGTTGTTATGAGCTTTGATATTTGTGAAATGTGATTGTGAAATATTCAAATTATGTTTCATCAATAAATGATTTATGTATCGCATTTTAAAGTTTTATTGTGCACCACTGAGTATGTTTATACTCAGCGATAGTTTAATTTACTGTCGCAGATAAGAGCAAGGAAAAAGCAGCAGAGTGAGCTGCTACTGAGTTGAAGATCACATCAAGCTTTTGTACGGGTATTGTTTTATACCCTTATGGTTATTTTGATGTAAATACTGTAATGTCATAAGTATCAATGTAAATTGAGCAGTTGTAAATAAATTGTAATAATATTATTTTGGGTTTGTTTCTGTAAATTTAATATTTGTAAACATGAATTTTCTACTTTATGTTTTGTAAATGAAGATATTAAATACTTTGAGATGAAAAATCTTGATTTGTATTGTGAAATTATTTGAAGTGCCTTGATTGAGTTGATTTGAGAATTATTGGTGGTTGGGAGTTGTGAAATATGTTTGGAAGTGCTTTTTACAGGTATTTGAAGAACTGGTTTCTCAAAATACAGAGGGAACTCACAAAATTTTTATAAAATTTATGCAAAATTTAAATGCACAAAAATTTTTACTAGTCCTTAAGCTTTGAATAAATGGTTTTTAATTCCTACCAAAATGCTCACCACTTCCAAAATGTAAGAAAATTGTTTTAAAATCCCTTGTAGGGTACTTAATGAGTTATCGGTAGGTGAAGTTCGGTAGTTCATTAAGTATTCTACGGGATCATGTTATGCCTTACGGAGGGGTAAGGTGTGACACTTGTCGAAATCCGGGACTTTGAACTTAGGTGGCACCACCACATCTGGCACCAATCTCAGTGATGCCACATCAACTGAACCATACATGTTCAGCCCCTCTATTGCTCTCAATCTCTCTTCTAGAGCGGACAGCTTCTCATTTTCTCTGGTCTTATTTTCTCCTCCTACTGCATGAAATACTCTCCCAGTTGGGAGATGAGGGGTGGAGTGAACTGGAGGGATTAGGACTGAAGGGTATGGTTCGGCATTCGAGATGGTCGGATAATAGGAGAAAGGTGGGTCATTATTTAGTGGACCCAGATTGACGGTGATTGTCGGATCCGGGATCGATGGCTGGAAGGTAAAAGAGGTTGAAGCATGATGGGAATCAACCATTGTAGGAAGTGGGGGAGGTAGTGGTAAGTTAGGCTCTGAAGCAGGCTTATTTTGGGAGATCTCCCTCATTAGTCTCATGAGCTCTGAGACCTGGTCTTTCAGCTCGGACACTTGCCCTTGTAGGTTCTGGACTTGTTCCTGGTCTTCCATTAGCCTTCTTGTTCGTGATCTTGTTAAGTACACTTGCCTGGGTTGAACTGCGTGTCTGGTCAGGCTTGCTTTATTTGAAGCAATATTGATTTTCTGTAGGAAGTAAAAAAGAAAAATTTTCAGTGAATTTTGATTAAAATTAAAAGAGTCCTGATGTGGACAAAGGATACGGTGGCATCTGAGAGCCAGAAATGAAATCTGCTGAAGGATAATTGCATCACTTTTATCATGGCATCGTTCGATAGTCTGACGGTGAATGACTGGATTGAACACGCCTCTATGGTACTTGTCCATACGGCGCTTTCAACTTTTCGCATAACCCTAATGAGGGGGGTACCTATGGGAGTCATACTATTCATTCACCATTTTGCTAAACAGTGGCCCAAAATCATTTCATTACTTGAATAGTTCATACATGGCATTCTTTACATTGGCCTAGGCTCAGGGAGGTTCTTTATAATGTGATGACATTTCCTGAGATATTCGTAAAGTCTCTCTTCTTGTCTGGCGGGGTTGAATATCTTCAGGGCATACTTGGATTCGGGTAAGAGTTCTTGTTTCCCCTGTGCTATCATTTTCTCCAGCTGGTCAACATTTTCTTTTAGCTCTTGATAGAGAGTGGCTTGTCTTTCTTTTTCCTTCGTTTCTTTAGCACATTCCTTCAGGATATCGTTGATAAGCTGTGCCTGTTCCCTCAGTTCAAGCTTCTTCTTTTTGCTTTCTTGTTTATACTCTTCTATGAGTATATCTTGATATTTCATTTTCTCCTGCAGTTCGCCATTCTGTACTTCTGCTTCCTTTATTGTAGCTTGGAGAGAACTCTTTTCCCTTTCCCATCGTGTTTCTTGCTCTTCAAACCCTATCTTTTTGGCCCTTGCCTCTTCCCTGAGCCTTCTTACTTTTCTCTTGAGGATCTGCTGTTGATCTTCTAACTGTTTTATTCGTTCTTGTAATTGCGAGTTTTTGGTGTTTGCCTTTTGTAGAGAGTCAGCCAAGCGATCGCTAGCTTCCTCTGAAAGGAGGTTTTGACCGGGGTTTCTACCTTTGAATTTGGTCGGACCTATAGTTAGGTGTCCTTGTTCCCTGCCAGCCCTCCATTTAAGGTAATCGCTCGTGGCACTCGAACCCTTAGGTGACCTTTCCATTATAGTGATGTTTTCCCAAGACCTGCGAGCTATTTTCAATTCTTCCTCATCATTGAGCTCATGGTAGAACTGACCTCGGTGGTTTTCTTCAATGTTGATTCTGAACTGGGTTGAGCCGAACTGTCTCATTACCAATGCTGGAGTGTAACTTATGTATCCAGTCACTCCGATTAAAGATACTGATTGATTATCCCCCGTGCTGACTAAAATGGGTTGACCTGACGTCCACAATTTCCTCCAATAGTAGTCATGGCTGTTGAAGCTCAGAATCCGTTCTCGCCACTGCGGCTCATCGTTTGGGCTGATTACTAATCTGGTCATCTTCTCGATGAGAGGCTGGTCGAGATACCATGTTAACCCCTTCGTCTCCACATGACACATATGACTGATGACCCAGAGGTGCAACAATTGAGAACAACACTTAATGGATACCTTGCCTTGCTGTCTGCAGTAAGTAAGGGTTAATAAAGTCTCTGCAAGAATCGTCGGTATCGGATTGACCTTCTGCTTTTCTACTGCCCAGAATATTTCTACAACGCTGCAGGTTATGATTCCTGAAGGTCCAGGGAACAAAATCATGCCATAGATCCCCAAGGCGAGCGCCAATGAAGCTCGCTCCCACTGTTCATTTTGGATGTATTGATCCAACCACTTCTTGAGATAAGTCCAATACCATCCATGCGTGTTCCCTTTGACAGTTTCCCTCGCCTTAGCTTCTTCCAGGGGAATACCCAACATATGTGCAAACCGTTTCCAGGTCTGCCTGTGCTTGAGATGTAGGTAGATCCGATTCTGGGCTGCATAAGGAATTTCTAGCAATGCCTGATATTCTTCCATAGTGGGAGCAGTATCGATATCGTTAAAAGAGAACACCCCATACTGAGGATTCCAAACTGACAGCATGGCCTTTAATGCCGGGACCTGGACTTTGACTCGTATTAAGGTTGCAATCCTCCCATATTTCTCCTCAAATCGTGCCTTGACCTTATCAGGAAATGACCTCCAACCATTAGACAGATCCTTAAGACTGTTCATTCTGACCTCAACTTTGCTCAGATCCAATGAAGGTAGTGAGCTAGCATATGCCTTGGTAACATCATTCTGCGGGGGCACTGAACTATGAGCTGATTTGGACCACGGTTTAGCATTCTGAACTTCTTCTGCCGACTGACTCGAGGATGCCATGTTAAAAATGATGCTTATTCTTTCACAGACCTTAATTTGGTGATGCCTGCGGGAAAAATTCGTTAGCAAGGTAAATTCAGGTAATTTTGAATTATACTGCTGGCAGCGTGACACCTACACATTTATCAAAGTAGAAAATGTGTAGGTGTTTCTGACAGTAGGATTCAAGATTACCCTCACAAAAATGAACAAAAGAAAACTGAAGCAGAATAGGGCAAGAGTAAGTATGCCCCCTTTTGACCTAGAATAGGGAGAATCCTGGTACTGGATAGGTGCTACCTAATTGGATAGTTCTATCTTACAGGGTAGCTTGCTACGGCTTCCAGCCATCGTGATAGTTTAGCTCAAGGTCTAATTTTCTAAAAGCCACAGGTCCCCAGATTGCCCCTACTGCGAACAGTAGAGCCCTATTCTATCCCCATGATACTAATGGGAGAGTTCCACGGGTATCACAGTGAACAGAACGAGTTTAATATGAGCAGAGGCCTTTACAGATACTAAGGGGTAAAACCCACGGGTACCTCTACATGACCCCCTCCTATTTTCCTAAAAGGGTAAGAAAGCCCGGGTATAGGGCTGCAGTATGTGAGGACATCGTGTGAGTGTTCAGTGTGTGAAGGGACACCTTTACCTCTTCCCAGTATGGGGGACTCTTTTCCCTTTTTTTTTCTTTTAAACGAAGAGCGTTGTAAGGAGCAAAACAATCAAAACAAGCAAAATGGTTAGTAGAAATGACAATAATTAACATATAGAATTTTGCGGACTGAGCCCACCTAACTATGGTTGGATTGTAAAATTAAATCTGCTTTTGGACCTCTGGACCAGGGTTAAGTGTTGGTATACCTCCCCAGTGGAGTCGCCAAGCTATCGCAAGGTGTTTTGCGATTGCCTGGACGAACACTCACCGAAGTGGGAAAGAGTGAGGAGTCGCCACTTTAATTTTGAGGGAAATCAAAGAAAACCATTTGTGAAATGCAAATTAAAATGAAACCACTTCAAATGCAGAGATTCTAGGTTCGGGGTTCGTAAACGGGTGGGGAAGGTGTTAGGCACCCCACCTCGTCCCTTAATGAGGGTGAGCAGATTTAACCTTACGCTGTTTATAAATTGAATTCGATAGTTAGGGGGGTTCGAATGGGGATGTTAATCCTTTCGATAAAAGGAATGTTTGATTTTTCACTAATTCGGATTACCCAGATACACAAGTAAATGACACAACCTTAGTGTAGCGTTTTTTTTTCATTTTTGGGATTATTTTGCATATGTGTTAAAGTTTGATTTGAGAATCAGATAAAAACTCTCATCTGAACTCTTTTTAAATATCTATTAAAATTCTGATTAGAGATCGGATAAGAACTCTCCTCCGATCTCTTTTTAAATATTTATTAAAATTCTGATTGGAGATCGGATAAGAACTCTCCTCCAATCTCTTTTTAAATATTTATTGAAATTTTGGTTTGAGAATCGGATAAGAACTCTCCTCCGATCTCTTTTAAATATTTATTGAAATTTTGGATTGAGAATCGGATAAGAACTCTCCTCCGATCTCTATTAAATATTTATTGAAATTTTGGTTTGAGAATCGGATAAGAACTTTCCTCCGATCTCTATTAAATATTTATTGAAATTTTGATTGGAGATCGGAAAAGAACTCTCCTCTGATCTCTATTAAATTTGGTTACAGCTATACCTTGTTAGAACCTAAGACTAAGGGTTCCGGCATTCGAAGATGCCGAGGGCTCGAATAAGGCTTCTTTTAACTTATTAGTACATCATGACTGGATAGGGGAAACCAGACTGAATTTTACCGACCTCCTACGTGATCGCCTTACCAGTACCTTTTGGCTGATAACATCTACTCTATTTCATTTGCTAGTCTGAATTTTAATTTGTTCCGACCCCCATCCTTACCCATTCGTCTTCTTGAGCTAGTCTAGTGGCTCGTCTCCATAACTTTCTCTGATTTATTATCTGAACTTTTATACATAAAAACTCGTGTTAAGACACGACTATCAACATTTTTGTTTAACCCTCTATATGTTACCCGTAACCGGAACACCCGCATTAGGAGATAAATAAAGACCAAGAATAGATAGATAACATGAACTGTTGTATCAAAAGATAAACTTACGAGAATAACCACCTACGTGGGATCTTCATACATAAGACAAACGAAAATTACGAGCATAAATAAAAAGAAAATAAAGGCAAGCACTGGATAGGGCAGCGGTTCAGACACTCACCTGTAGGAAGTTAGACCTATTAAACTAACTATGGAGCCACGAATGTAGCAGAGTTGCGTGCTAGTAGACCGGGAATCAATGTCTGTCTTGAAACGAGGTACACCTAGTTAGAACGTAATCGGGTGGAATGATAATGAATGAGACTGAGCTTGGAAAATAAAAGTGGATATAAAAGTGGTGAAAACAGAATTGGAACGCATAGCAATAAACAAACTGAAAATTAAGAGTTTCAGTGTCCAGTACTCTTTCAAAGAAAACACTTTAGAAAACTGGTTTATGAAGTCTTTCTAGCTTGAAGAAAATAGCAGAGTGGCAAAACTGAATTGAGTTTTAGGGCCTTTCCACTATAGTCACTACCTTTCTTTTTTCGTCCTCCCCTTGAACAGTTTTTCATGCAGGTATTTATAGGGACCGGGTGCTCCCCATGAAGGGTCAGGATTTTCTTTGAGGGAGATGGAAGGCTTGGATTTTAATGGACATGATCTGATGCTTGGGATTTAAAGAGAATCAGAATGAACGGCTGAGATCCTTTTCAGAAATTTTTGTCCTTTTTCTCTTCTAATCTGACGGTTCCAAATTTTCTTGTCCAGGGTGATCTGAGGGCTGGGAATAAAAGGCGCCGGTCTTGTCATCTTGTTCTTTGATCCAAGGGCTCTGGACTTGTCCTTACAAGTAAGATCAACGGTGGAGATTGTGATGTACAGCACTGTCATGACATACTCTGGCACCTGTCAGTAATGTGGGCGATTCTGAGGCGTGCGGTGGAGATCTCGTCTGTAACGCTTTAACTACCTCGGCTCTGATTATGACGACAATTAGCGAAAGTTGTCTTATTCTCTTTGCTCTCCGACCTCCCCTCCTTTTCGGTCTTCCTAACACGCTCCTTTTCCGATCTCTCTCACTCCTGTCTTCCCCTTTATCTGGTCCAGTTCAGTCAAAGCATTTATTTCCTTCGATTTTTGAGGTGTCCGCTTCGTTTTCTGCTTAGCAATAAATGCTCGAACCTCCTCTATATATATACCTTCAACAGGAAACCCTTCCGCATTTGATTTTCTCCCTTTTCCTTCTCACTTTTCCTGTTCTAGCTGCTCTGGCAACAATCCCGGCCATGATAACCGCTTTTGATATTTTTCCTGTTGCCTTCTTTGTTCCTCGCCTGAAAATTTACGATCCCGGTGATCGAGGAATTATGATAACCTCATTTGATGACAATGAGAGGACCAGACTAATTTACCGACCTAGATCGAGGACCTCGATCATGTCAATCTCGAGTCATTCGACCAATATAATCAGCGAACTGATTTCAAGCGAGAAGACTGCTAATATTCCCCTTAACATCGGTGACTGCCCCTTGATGTTCATCTGGCTCCTCACCACACTGGGTGTTCCGACAGCGGCTCGATTTCGAGCGGTAACATTGATGACGACCTCTCTCATCCTCATGAGAGTCATAATCCCCCCATCTGAGCTGTACATCTATCCAAAGTCGATGGCTGGTCTGACACATCTTTTGATTCAGCCACGAGACTAGGCTTTGACACAGGCCTTCATTAGATGGGATGTATTGCTGATCTCTAGAGATCGCCCAAATAATGTAATTTGACTTTTAATGTAATCCGATCTCTAGAGATCGCCCAAATGATGTAGTCCAACTTTTAATGTAATCCGATCCCTCGAGATCTCCCAAATGATGTAATCTGACCTTTTGGAAATAAAATTTTATTTTGTCAATTATCATTTTATTATTATTGTGTTGGTTGTTTTCCGATCTCTGAAGTATTTACCCGATCCGACTCTTAATTTGAATGACCCTTAACTGATCTGTGATTCAAAATATCCATCTCAATCTACCGATCCCTAACTAGCCGATCTCCTTATGAAATCTCCGAAATATGCATGAGACGTGTCAGAAAAGGCTGGCAAATCCCGCTAACCGATGCGCCGCTTGGGACACCGTGAGCATTAAATGCTCGGATGGGTATAAATAGGGGATGGGTCAGCCAGTTGCTTCCTTATGTCATTTTCAGCCTCTCGCGAGCGATTCCAAAATCCTCTCATTTTTTCAAGTTCTTCCGACACCGATTACACTGCGGTAAGGGTTTTGATCTTTCTTTTAGTTTAAATTTCCTCTTTTCTTTGAAAATGAGCGGCACCGAGGGTCAGAGAGCGGCAAGCCCCCCTTCCGTTCAGGTCTCGTGGTCGTCAGATGAGGTAGAGGTAGTCGAAACAAACAGGCGATCTGAACCCCCTAGGACCTCCATCCCAGCCTGCAGTCAAGCAGCATCCTCAAGGCAAACACATTCTTCGGGGAGAGAAAACCTCCCCATGGACGAGCTGCCATCAATCCTTCAAGAAACCGACCTGCAGTCGTTCAGCCAATAGTATAACATTGAGCCCGACTCATACGAGCTCATTAAGTGTCACGGCGATCTTCGAGCCAATCACTTCTTTGAAGAGAATGATATGATCATGGTATACGAAGAGCAGTTAAAAGCCGGGCTGCGGTTCCCTCTTGATAACTTCTTCAAGAAAGTTCTAAAATTTCACCAAGTATGCATAGCCCAAGTTCACCCGAACTCATGGCAGATCTTAGTAGCCTTCAGAGGCCTTTGCCCAGCCAAAGGACTCAATCCAACGGTGAAGGTATTCGCTGAACTACATAGGCTAACTCATCGAAAGGACGACGAGTATTGGTTCTTCCAGGTGAAACCCCATTGTGGGCTTTTTACCGATCTGCCTTCCTCCCTGAAGAATTGGAAGAATCGCTTCTTTATTATGAGGAGCAAAATTCCGAACGGCTTTGAGGGCTTCCCCCGTAGCTGGCTACATCAGGGCCCTTTGCTCCCGAAGCGTATCACCTTGAATAGGGAAGAGGGCCTAATGGTGATGGAACTTAAAGATCAAGCGGCCCGACAGAAGTTCTCTTGTCTAGATACAGTGACGGCCGAACTGCATCATTGGACAACGGAGTTGATTACGGGCGAACAATGCGGGCTTCAGCTCTTTGACCTCGGCCTCGGTATTTTCTAAATCTCTGATCTTTGGGCCTTAGCGATCTCACTGACCTTTTCTTTGTGCAGGTATGGCAAGCGGCGAGGTTCCAAAGAGAGCCGGAAGCGGAAGAGAGAGGTCTCTTGGAAAATACGGGAGATGAAGTGTTCCGAGCAGATTCAGATGCCCAGGCATGATCTCGGGGAGGTGCAAGGAGGCTCGTCTCAACCCTCGGGATAGCCGATCCCCGACATAGAAGTGGTTCGGTCTCCTCCTCGTCACGAAGAGTTGCCACCACCCCCTCCAGTTGCTTCGAGTGCGGAAGGGGGTCCTTCCCAACCACCTGTGAGGACCTTTTCCCACTGTGCCCAAATCCTGATCCACTCGCTGGAGAAGAACGGTACGGTTCTAGAAAACCCAGGTTTTGCTAAGGTCTTGGGGTCCTCCATTTGCCTTCGGGAGGATCGGGATAGGCTAACCCCAAACAGCCTCGACGATATCCTGACACAAACTATGAGCCTGAGCGTGGAGAGTCTGGTGAACCAACATATTATCCGGGAGAAGGCTCACCGCTTGAGGTAGGATGTCGAGAAGGTGGGTCAGGAAGCTGCTTCCCTCCGATCTCAACTTTCGTCCGCCCAAAACTACATATCTGAAATTGAGGGGCGGATGAAATTTTACGAAGATAAGCTGGCCGAGCAGGCTCATGTTCTCGAAGAAGTTCGGGCGCTACGAGCTGCCGAAGTCACTCACCTCACTGAGGAGCTCAAAACAAAAGAAGAAGAGGCAGTGACAAGGGAGGTCGGTGCTTATGTGAACTCTCATGGGGATCTCTTGGCCGAGCTCAGGAAGCGGTATCCCGAGGAGGACTTCTCTTGGATGGTGGATCTGGCTCCCCAGGAAGAAGAGGATAGCGAGGAAGAGTCCGAAGGTGATAGGGGGGGTGAACAAAATGTAGAACGGGCTGGGGGTGATCCTCCAGCCGAATGACTTGTATAAATTTTAATTTGAAATGAAATGAAGTTCCCCTTTTTGTTCAATGATTAGATGAGATCGGAAAGTACCCAAGTTGCATAAGCACTTGATTGTCTGAACATATTAGAACAACAACTAAAAGTGATTATTAATCTAAGTGTAAGAGGTCGAAAAACATTGTAAGCATGAGATCGGCTGAGAACAAACGCTAAACGGGACTTGATTGAAATTGGAAATTTGATTTGAACAATTAAGATCGGAATTATCATTAAACCGGATTGGAACCTTAACATTATCAAGCGATTATTTCCAAACTTTTAAAAGGGAGATCGACAATAAGACTGGTGGCATGAAGGCCCAATGTTGGTTTAATCTCGTTTGACAAGAGAGATCGAAAATGTAATTGACTGGTCAGGGGACTTGACAATTGGTTTGAGAGATCGGTGAGGCTTTAAATGATATGGGGACTTAGTATTGATTCGATTCCTTTTGAGGAGAGATCGGAAATGTGGTTGGCTGGCAAAGGGAGACTCAGTGTTGGGGATCGGTTGCAAAGTTCATTAATTTTGGGGATCGGCTAAAATATGGTGTCGACAATAATATAACAATAAGTTTTAACAATATATATAACACCCCCCACCTGTCTATAGTGTAGCCGAGCAAGGCATGTTACATTTGGTGCCGGAGCACCCTATCCTGTCTTGTCGTGTATAATATTAATTTAATTATATTATCTTACGTGTGGAAAATTTTTTTTTTATCCCATTTTATTTTTATAGGAACCCAGACAGAGTCTCCTCTGTTTTATTAGTGTTTAACGGGTTCTATTAGTTACCTGTTAAAATCTCATATCCATATCATTTTTCATAAACCATGTCATGTCATCATAATACTCATAACCATTTCAAGTAAATAAAATATTTCATTTCATTCATATAAAATTCAGATACAATAATTTACAAATTATTTACAATCATAAAATGATTTACATCTTTTACTTATATATAATAACTAAAATACAAAATCTAAATATATATGAGCCCTACCAAAATGGACTGCTGAGGTGACAGCCTACACTGTAGCAGATCTGATTAAAATCTTGTCTAAGCTCTACTGCTGCTGCTGCTGTTGCTGTTGCTGGTATTGGTCTTCCGTACCTACGCGTAGTAAAAACCAACGCGCTAAGCATATTGTTTAGTGGTGCATAAATTGAAATAAAAATAACTAAATAATTGAAATATTTATTCCACGTATAACTTTATAAAGAAATATAGATTTCATGAGTTTATAATCTTTTACATGTTTATAAAACTTTGGAAGTAATTAAGTTAATCAGGATCTTTTCTGTTTATTTATTCCATGTTCAGTCCTATTACTCATATCTGTGATCTCTTCATGTAATTATTTAAAATTTAAGATTTATTACTGATATTTGTACCCAAGTAACCTATAACAAACTATAAAGATTGGATACATGGGAGTATACTAGTTAAACATCCGTATGTCTAACATGTATACATCTGTCATGTCAGGCACAAAGCCAGTGGGTAGGCATAAAGCCAGAAATAAAATCAGGCACAATGGACAACAGGCAAGTATAAAGCTAGTAGAACAACCATCTTAGACATATATTGTCTATCAATGATTATTCCTGTGGGCAGTACTGCAATCTATAGTCCCTAATTAGTATATCAATCGATCCATGCTATATAAATAAGTCTAAGTATACTTTGGGCAAATTAATATTATTAAGTATTTATAGTTTCATATTATGTGCTAGTTGTATTTAATAACATTTTCAAGTTACTTATAATGGGAAACATAAGTCCCACATGCATATTCATGTCACTTTTATATTTAACAATTCATTTTGATTAACTTCATATCATATAACAAGTCATTTTATGAACCTTTCTCAAGGTCCAGATTTAATGTCTTAAGTTCACCTAACAAATTGGTCAAGGTGTGGCCACTGTTTGGCTACACATCCTTCATGGAAGTTGTTCCTCTATGTTTTGTCTTTGTTTTCCTTTTTGAATCATGTCATTTGAAGTTTTAGAACTCAAGTTATGGTCAAATAACCACAATTGGTTCACTGTCTCTTTCTGGGTCAAGAATTAGGCAGATTCTGGAGTTAAAATTTACCTAATTAATTGGACATGTTATAGCCACTTTTAGTGTAACACCCCCATTTGCATAGCCTGGTATATTTCACTGTTCCGGTGACCGGTGTCGGTCCAGACAATTAAGGGGATTAGAGCCACACTTAAGACAACTAGAGAAACCATAAACACAAATAATTAGAAATTGTCAATTAGTTAAGTATAAATAAGAAAAACAGAACATAAGAAGTTAAACGAGCCGAGAGTCACACCGATGGGTGACCTCCTCAGGAATGACTACGAAGTCAATTTAAACTCAAATTTCGAACCGTAAAATGTGACGTCGCGGTCCTTAGGACCATTACGAACACAGTGGAAAAGAGAAAATAATGAAAAAGAACTGTTAAGCCAGTCAAATAATTAGGTCAGGGAGCCGGAAGAAATATTGAATTATTTGCAAATCGGGTTGAACCGGCGAGGGGCAATTTGGTCAATTGACCCCGAGAGCTGACTTCTGATCTAACTGTCAAATAAAATCGGAGAAAAGAAAATTTCGGAGTCGGGGATTAAATTAAAGAACTAATAGAAAAAAAAAAGAAAAAAAAAGAGAGAAAATGAAAAAGGTGTAGCGAGATGACATTCATGCATGACATCATGCATGATGCCATAAACTCCATAATTAATAATTTGATTAAATTGATTTTTTTTTTTTTTATCTTCCATAAGACAAAATACTTAAAAGAAAGGAAAACAAAAAAAAAAAAATCATTTGGTCTTCTCATCCAAAGTGTCGTCTCCCATCTCCCTCACTTCTCCATGGTTACACCTCCATTAAAGCTTACACTTAAGCTTGAAACTCTTCACTCAACCTTAATAACTTCCATAAAAACCTCATTAGAGCTTGTTTTAGTCACTTGAAAAGAAGATTGAAAGAGGAAAGAAATACAAAAGATAGAGATTTGAAGGAATTGGAGTTCTAAGAAAGGTTAGTAAGCAAATTGGATAATTTTAGTTTGATTCTTATATTTCTAATTTGTTGAGCTTGTAAATAAACCTTAAATGAAATGAAATAAATTATTGAGGGACTATGAGTGAGTTTCTACCAGCATGTGTATGGGGGTGTTATTGTATGGTTTGATGGATTTGAATGAGTTTATGAACCTCCATTAGTTGAATGATTATAGTTAAAAGCTTTGAAATTAGCTAAATGTAAGGATTTGTGAACTAGGGTTTTGAACTTAGGGTTTAGTGACAAAAATGTGAGAAAGTGGTAAATGATGTCTTTGACCTAATGTGAAGTGAGAAATGGTCATTTGTGACCTAATGAAGAGTGTTAGAGGTGTTTGAATCAAAACCAAATTCGGATTGAGTGTGGTCATGCTGCTGGCAGCATGACCAAGTTACATTTGAGGGACCAAAAATGAAATTTTACAAGTCCAATTGGTATGAGACCAATTGGGAATGAAAATAGACACTAAATGACACAATTTTCATTAAGGAAGCATGCCCAAAAAGTGACCAAAACATAGTGAACAAATTGACCAAACTTGAAAAATCACAGTCTGCCCTGTACAAACTGACCAAATGAACAGTGTTTGTTCATTTGGCCATAACTTGAGCTAGGTAAGTCTAAATGACCTGAAATTTTACCAGTGATTAGATGAGATATAGACCTAAAACTTTTATGAATAACACAAACCCAAATTATGCCATTAACCAAGTCATTTGGCCACCCCAAGTTGGTGACCCAAAACTACCAGCACCAAAAATTGCCCAGAATTCTGGGTTGAGTCTAATCCGGCAGCTATGGTTCAAATGGCTATAACTTGAGCTAAAAAACTCCAATTGGAGTGATTCAAAAAGGAGAATAAACTTAAGATAATAGGGAACATTTTCTATGAAGAAAGTTTTACCAAATTCCAACAGTAAAATGACCAATGGAACAGTGCAACCTAAGGCACCAAAATTGAAAATTTACAATTTTGCCTAAAAGACTTAGAATTTGAATAAACAATCAAAACCAACAAATTTAATGACCAAAATGTGGTATGTGGGTGAAGTTGGAATTCCCATACCTATTAAGCCTTAGAAAGTCAACAATTTGACTTGAATAGTGTAGTGAATAGTAACCCGAAACACAAAAATTTCAAGAGCGTCGAGTTTAGCACATTAGAGCTAGGTAAAAGTGAAGTTAAATTTATTTTTGGATTTATGCTAAGTTATGATACTGAAACACTGTAAAACTGTGTGTTTCAGCTGAAAAAGACTTGGAAGGTCTAGGAGACTGAGTTAAGGCCTAGAGGCGACTCACGTCAGGTCTGTGCACAATAATTCTTGTTTAAATATTTTATTCTCGAAAATTTGACTTCTGTGATTAATTATGTATTGTGTTACCATTTTATGATCGCAAATATGATTTTGGAAATTGATCAGATTTCTCACAAATTATTTAATTAAATTGTTTTGAATTGATTTTGTGTTCACACTTAGCATGACAGTGCCTTATTATTCCTCCTCCATTTATGGGGTGAGATCGATTATTTTTCCTCCCTCTCTGGTTTACTAGTTGAGGTTGTAGATCGGATGAGTACTCATTAGCTAGCTAGCCACCTCCCTCATTGATTTCGATTAGTGGGGTTATAGATTGCTTTGTCGTGGTGTACAACACGGCATTGATTGGAAATTTTGTGTCATGGCTTAAGTTGTGAATGACTTGGCAATACTATGTTTATTGAATTATTTGTCTAAATTGTGTTATTATGAGTTTTGATAATTTGTGAAATGTGATTGAGAAATATTTAAATTGTGTTTTGTTAATGAATGATTTATGTATTGTATTTAAAATTTTTATTGTGCACCACTGAGTATTTTTATACTCAGCGATAGCTTATTTTGCTGTCACAGATAAGAGCAAGGAGAAAGCAGCAGAGTGAGCTGCTATTGAATTGAGGACCATACTGATCTTTTTGTACGGGTATTGTTTTATACCGTTGTAGTAAATTTTGATGTAAATATTGTAATGTTTTATGTATCAATGTAAAGTTGAGCAGTTGTATGATAAATAGTAATAATATTATTTTTTGGATTTTCTTTTTGTAAATTAAGATTTGTATTTGTGAATTTCATACTATGTGCACTATGGATGGAATTATGAAATATTTTAAGTTGATAAATTTTTGGTTGAACTGTGGAATGATTTGAATTGTGTTGATTTGAGATTATTTGGAGGTTGGGAGTTGTGGAAACTTATTGGAAGTGTTTTTCTCAGGTATTTGAAGAACTGTTTTCTCAAAATACAGACGGTATTCTGCCGAAATTTTTATAAAATTTGCAGAAAAATAAAAATGGACAAAAATTTTTACTAGTTTTTAAGCTTTGAATAAATGATTTTAACTCCTACCAAAATGCTCACCACTTCCAAAATGGTTTTAAAATCTCTTAAAGTGTACTTAATGAATTATCGGTAGGTGAAGTTCGATAGTTCATTAGGTATTCTACGGGATCATGTTGTGCCTTACAGACGGGTAAGGTGTGACATGTTTTAGTGGTGTCAGAGCATGGTTTTGCAATAAATTTTGACTATGTGTGTGAATATTTCTTTGATAAGTACAACTGCTCAAGTGTCTTTAATTGATACATATGACATGTTTACATCATGAATATGCACTAACGAAGGTCAACCTCCTTGTGTTTGATCTCAGGAAGTAGAAATTTTGGGAAAACGAAAAGGAAGAAGGAGATCATTCCGTGGAACAATCTGTTGAGGCTGAGGTTCAAGGGGAAGCCCCAGCACTCCAGAACGTGAGTGGGTCAGCCACTCCATCTCCTACTCCAGCACTGCAGTTCCCTGCTCAGTTTGCACAGCAGATGGCTGCATTTTTCCAGCAAATGGCGGGAAATGTGCCACCCCAAGCTTAGATGCAAGTACTTATAGCACAACCACAGCCCTCAGCTCGGCAATATGAAAAATTGATGAAATTTGGGGCCACCGAGTTTAAAGGCACTGTGGATCCACTGGAGGTAGAAAAGTGGTTAGAGTGAATGGAACGGGTTTTCAGGAAACTACAATGTGCACAAGAGCTAAAGTTCGAGTATTCTGTTTCCTTGCTACAAGGGGATGCGTATGAATGGTGGAAAACCATCCCCCATAGCCTGGTAGAACCTCCAGTCCTTACTTGGTCAGACTTTTTGAGGGAGTTTCGAAAAAAGTGGGTCCCCGATGCATATGTGGATATGAAGTTACAAGAATTTCTGAGTTTGGAACAAGGGGACAGAACCATAGCAGAATATGAGAGAGACTTCTCTCGACTGAGCCACTACGCTGGAATCTTAGTCTCCAACCCCAGAGATAGATGTAAGAGGTTTGAGTCTGGGTTATGGCAGAATCTGAGAATGCAAGTTATGGGTTTCCGACATCAGAATTTCTCTGAGTTGATCTCACAGGCCCCAGAATTGGAAAGGATAGAATCAGAAGGGGCAGTGAAGAAGGGTACATAAGAGAAAGAGAAGACTAAAAAGACTACTGGTCAAGCACCTGAGAGTGCTTCTGGGAAGAGGAAACAGTCTGGAGGATCTAGTTCTCGTAGATCTGGCAGAGGTAGATTCTCTGGCCAAAAATCACCCCGGTCTGGTCAGCAGACCTAGCAAGCACCCCGAGGAGCTTTATCAGTACAGCAGTGTGAAACTTGTGGTAGAACACACGGTGGGGTTTGTTTCAAGGCCACCAGTACATGTTTTAACTATGGAGGGAGCGGACATTTTGCTAAGGATTGTACTAGTCCGCGCCGGTCTGGACCTTCTGCTACATCTGAAGGATCAGCCCAAGTCTCTACACCTAGAGGATCACAGCCAGCTGGTAGAGGTAGAGGCAGAGGTAGGGGTACTGGTAACACTCCTGGAAGTCAAAGCACTGTTAACCAGCCAGTATCTAGTGGCGCACCAGTTAGAGTGTATACCATGCGTTAGAGAGAGGAGGCTGAAACATCAGACGTAGTAGCTGGTATTTTCTCCATCCTTGACCAAGATGTACATGTGTTATTTGATCCTGGCTCCACACATTCGTATGTTAGTGCTAGTGTGATATGTTCTACTGCTATTCAGTGTGTATCAATGGATTATGATGTGCTAGTAACTAGTCCATTAGGCCAGGAGGTCAGGGCAAATAAATTATATAGGGATTGTCCTTTGGTGATCCAAGGACACACTTTTCTGTCTGATTTGATTGAAATGCCCTTCAGAGATTATGAAATTATCTTAGGCATGGATTGGTTAGCCAGGCATCATGCGATGATTGACTGTAGACTGAAGACAGTCACTTTTGGTCTCCCTTTGTACGGTGATGTAGTAATACATGGGGAGAGGTAGTTATTGCCTTCAAACATCATTTCAGCTGCACTGGCCAGAAGGATGATTAGAATGGGGTGTGAAGCATATTTGGCACATATGATAGACACCCAAGTGGGGAGTCCAGCACTGAGGGACATTCCTATTGTATGTGACTTTCTGGATGTATTTTCTAATGAATTGCCAGGATTACCTCCAGAAAGAGAAGTGCAGTTTGAAATTGATGTTATGCTTGGTGTGGACCCAATCTCTATAAAGCCATACAGAATGGCACCAGCAGAACTAAAATAATTTAAAGTACAGTTGCAAGAGTTGCTTGACAAGGGCTTCATCCGCCCTAGTGTGTCACCTTGGGGAGCGCCAGTATTGTTTGTAAAGAAGAAGGATGGGACTCTTCACTTGTGTATTGATTATCGGCAGTTGAATAAGGTGACCATAAAGAATAGATATCCAATGCCCCGCATTGATGACTTGTTTGATCAGTTAAGGAGTGCAGCTGTGTTCTCCAAAATTGACCTGAGATCAGGTTATTATCAGATGAAAGTACAAGAGCAGAGTATTGCTAAAACTGCCTTTAGAACCCTCTATGGCCTCTATGAGTTCTTGGTCATGCCATTCGGGTTAACTAATTCTCCGGCTGCTTTTATGGATATGATGAATACTATCTTCAGACCATACCTCGACCAGTTTGTTGTGGTATTTATAGATGATATATTGGTCTATTCGAGGAGTGCAGAAGAGCATGATAGACATTTGCGGATTGTGCTACAAACTTTAAGGGAGAAACAGCTATATGCCAAATTATCGAAGTGTGAATTTTGGCTGAAAGAAATATCTTTCTTGGGGCATGTAGTATCAGAAGAGGGTATCAAGGTAGATCCAAGTAAGATTGAAGCTGTCCTTAATTGGAGGCCACCCAGGAATATCACAGAGATTCGCAGTTTTCTGGGTTTAGCTGAATACTATCGTAGATTTGTGAAGGGATTCTCCATGTTGGCATCTCCATTGACCAAGCTGCTTAGGAAAGATGTGAAATTTCAGTGGACGGATAAATGCCAACAGAGTTTTGATGAATTGAAGAGATATTTGACTGAGGCTCTAGTCCTGACTTTACCTACACCGGGTAAAGAATATACAGTTTATAGTGATGCTTCTCACAATGGGTTAGGCTGTGTATTGATGCAAGATCGCAATGTCATTGCCTATGCATCACGCCAGCTGAAACCACATGAGAGGAATTATCCGACACATGATTTGGAGCTTGCAGCCATTGTGTTTGCTCTTACTATCTGGAGACTTATTTGTATGGGGAAAAGTGTTACATCTACACAGATCATAAGAGTTTGAAGTATTTGGGCACCCAGAAAGAGTTGAATTTGAGACAGAGGAGATGGTTAGAGTTGATAAAAGACTATGATTGTCTGATAGACTATCAGCCAGGGAAAGCTAATATTGTGGCTGATGCCTTAAGTTGCAAGACTATGGCAAGTCTACTGGTTACTCCTTTGTCTATGGTACGTGAGTTAAGATCATTGCATGCCAGCTTAGAGATTAATGATGATGGGTAGACAGCAGTTGCATGGCATGTACAGCCAGTGTTGATTGATCATATCAGAATGACTGCTTAGAATGATGAAAGGTATCAGAAGCTGTCGGAAGAGGTCAGGCAGGGCAAGAAACCAGAATTCTCAATCAGAGATGATGGTCTACTGCTACACCAGGGCAGAATGTGTGTTCCTAGTGATGTTGAATTGAGGCAGATCATTTTGAAAAAAGCACATGAGTCTCCTTTTGCCATGCACCTTGGTGGTACAAAAATGTATAGAGGGCTAAAGGAGCATTACTGGTGGATGGGTATGAAAAGAGATGTGGCAGAGTTTGTTTGCAAATGCCTAACTTGTCAGCAAGTAAAGGCAGAGCATCAAGTACCCACTGGGTTGTTACATCCACTACCAGTACCAGAATGGAAATGGGAGAATAACAATGGATTTTGTGATGGGACTTCTGAGGACACAGAAGAGTCACGATGTAGTTTGGGTCATTGTTGACAGACTGACTAAGTCTGCTCATTTTCTGCCAGTCCAAACGGACTATAGTTTAGAAAGATTGGCCAGGTTGTACATTGATGAGATTGTGAGACTACATAGAGTGCTAGTAACCATCGTATCAGACAGAGATCCTAGGTTCACTTCTAGATTCTGGGGTAGTCTTCAGAGAGCCCTAGGAACTAGATTGAACTTCAGTACTGCATTCCACCCACAGATAGATGGCCAGTCTGAGAGGGTAATTCAGATCTTGGAGGATATGCTACGGGCTTGTGTGATTGAGTCTGAGGGCAGTTGGGATACACACTTACCTTTGATTGAGTTTGCTGACAATAACAGCTATCAATCTAGTATTAGGATGCCTCCATATGAAGCTTTGTATGAAAATGTAAAACCCCATTGTGTTGGGATGACGTGGGTGAAAGAAAGATGATTGGACCCGAAATCGTTCAGCAAACTGAAGAGAAGATCAGGGTGATCAGAGATCGACTTAAGACAGCATCAGACCGTCAGAAGTCCTACATTGATCTGAAGAGAAGGGATATTGAGTATGCAGTGGATGAGAAAGTATTCCTCAAGGTTTCTCCTTAGAAGAGAATTATGAGATTCGGCAGAAAGGGGAAACTGAGTCCTCGCTTCATTTGGCCATATGAGGTTCTGGAAAGAGCGGGTCCTTTGGCATATCGGTTGGCACTACCTCCAGAGTTGGAGAAGATACATAATATCTTCCATGTGTCCATGTTGAGGAGGTATCGATCAGACCCATCTCATGCACTACCAGTAGAGGAAATTGAAGTGAATCCAGACCTCACATATGAGAAAGAACCCATAGAGATATTGGCTTATGAGATGAAGCAGCTACGGAACAAGCAAATACCATTGGTAAAAGTGCTGTGGAACCATCATTCGGGCCAGGAGGTTACTTGGGAACGAGAGGAGGACATGAGGAGACAGCACCCACAGTTGTTCAGAGATTGATACCAGGTAAAATTTCGAGACGAAATTTATTTAAGGGGGGGAGAATTGTAACACCCCCGTTTGATAGCCTGGTATATTTCACTGTTCCGGTGACCGGTATCGGTTCGGACAATTAAGGGGATTACAGCCACACTTAAGACAACTAGAGAAGCCATAAACACAAATAATTAGTAATTGTCAATTAGTTAAGTATAAATAAGAAAAACAGAACATAAGAAGTTAAACGAGCCGAGAGTCACAAATGATGGGTGACTCTCGCAACGCATCGCAAGTCAATTTAAACTCAAATTTTGAACTGTAAAATATGACGCCGTGGTCCTTAGGACCATTACGAACACAGTGGAAAAGAGAAAATCATGAAAAAGAACTGTTAAGCCAGTCAAATAATTAGGTCAGGGAGCCGGAAGAAATATTAAATTATTTGCAAACCGGATTGAACTGGAGAGGGGCAATTTGGTCAATTGACCTCGAGAGTTGACTCCTAATCTAATTGTCAAATAAAATCAGAGAAAAGAAAATTTCGGAGTTGGGAATTAAATTAAAGAACTAATAAAAAAAAAAAGAAAAAAAAGAGAGAAAATGAAAAAGGTGTAGGCAGATGACATCATGCATGACATCATGCATGATGCCATAAACTCCATAATTAATAATTTGATTAAATTGATTTTTTTTGGCCTTCCATAAGACAAAATACTTAAAAGAAAGGAAAAAAAAAAAATATCATTTGGTCTTCTCATCCAAAGTGCCGTCTCCCATCTCCCTCACTTCTCCACGGTTACACCTCCATTAAAGCTCACACTTAAGCTTGAAACTCTTCACTCAACCTTAATAACTTCCATAAAAACCTCATTAGAGCTTGTTTTAGTCACTTGAGAAGATGATTGAAAGAGGAAAGAAACACAAAAGATAGAGATTTGAAGGAATTGGAGTTTTAAGAAAGGTTAGTAAGCAAATTGGATAATTTTAGTTTGATTCTTACATTTCTAATTTGTTGAGCTTGTGAATAAACCTTAAATGAAATGAAATAAATTGTTGAGGCACTATGAGTGAATTTCTGCCAGCATGTGTATGGGGGAGTTATTGTATGGTTTGATGGATTTGAATGAGTTTATGAACCTCCATTAGTTGAATGATTATAGTTAAAAGCTTTGAAAGTAGCTAAATGCAAGGATTTGTGAACTAGGGTTTTGAACTTAGGGTTTAGTGACAAAAATGTGAGGAAGTGGTAAATGATGTCTTTGACCTAATGTGAAGTGAGAAATGGTCATTTGTGACCTAATGAAGTGTGTTAGAGGTGTTTGAATCAAAACCAAATTCGGATTGAGTGTGGTCATGCTGCTGGCAGCATGACCAAGTTAACTTTGAGGGACCAAAAATAAAATTTTACAAGTCCAATTGGTATGAGACCAATTGGGAATGAAAATAGACACTAAGTGACACAATTTTCATTTAGGAAGCATGCCTAAAAAGTGACTAAAACCTAGTGAACAAATTGACCAAACTTGAAAAATCACAATCTGCCCTATACAAACTGACCAAATGAATAGTATTTGTTCATTTGGCCATAACTTAAGCTAGGAAGGTCTAAATGACCTGAAATTTTACCAGTGGTTAGATGAGATATAGACCTAAAACTTTCATGAAGAACACAAACCCAAATTATGCCATTAACCAAGTCATTTGGCCACCCCAAGTTGGTGACCCAAAACTGCCAGCACTAAAAATTGCCCAGAATTCTGGGTTGAGTCCAATCCGGCAGCCATGATTCAAATGGCTATAACTTGAGATACAAAACGCCAATTGGAGTGATTCAAAAAGGAGAATAAACTTAAGACAATAGGGAACATTTTCTATGAAGAAAGTTTTGCCAAATTGCAACAGTAAAATGACCAATGGAACAGTGCAACCTAAGGCAACAAAACTGAAAATTTGCAATTTTGCCTAAAAGACTTAGAATTTGAATAAACAATCAAAACCAACAAATTTAATGACCAAAATGTGGTATGTGGGTGAAGTTGGAATTCCCATACCTATTAAGCCTTAGAATGTCAACAATTTGACTTGAATAGTGTAGTGAATAGTAACTCGAAACACAAAAATTTCAAGAGCGTCGAGTTTAGCACATTAGAGCTAGGTAAAAGTGAAGTTAAATTTATTTTTGGATTTATGCTAAGTTATGATATCAAACATCAGTAAACTGTGTGTTTCAGCTGAAAAAGACTTGGAAGGTCTAGGAGACTGAGTTAAGGCCTAGAGGCGACTCACGTCAGGTCTGTGCACAATAATTCTTGTTTAAATATTTTATTCTCGAAAATTTAACTTCTGTAATTAATTATGTATTGTGTTGCCATTTTATGATCGCAAATATGACTTTGGAAATTGATCAGATTTCTCACAAATTATTTGATTAAATTGTTTTGAATTGATTTTGTGTTCACACTTAGCATGACAATGCCTTATTATTCCTCCTCCATTTATGGGGTGAGATCGATTATTTTTTCCTCCCTCTCTGGTTTACCAATTGAGGTTGTAGATCGGATGATTACTCATTAGCTAGCTAGCCACCTCCCTCATTGATTTCGATTAGTGGGGCTGTAGATTGCTTTGTCGTAGTGTACAACACGGCATTGATCAGAAATTTTGTGTCATGGCTTAAGTTGTGTATGACTTGACAACACTATGTTTATTGAATTATTTGTCTAAATTGTGTTATTATGAGTTTTGATAATTTGTGAAATGTGATTGAGAAATATTTAAATTGTGTTTTGCTAATGAATGATTTATGTATTATATTTAAAATTTTTATTGTGCACCACTGGGTATTTTTATACTCAGCGATAGCTTATTTTGCTGTCGCAGATAAGAGCAAGGAGAAAGCAGCAGAGTAAGCTGCTATTGAATTGAGGACCACACTGATCTTTTTGTACGGGTATTGTTTTATACCCTTGTAGTAAATTTTGATATAAATATTGTAATGTTTTATGTATTAATGTAAAGTTGAGCAGTTGTATAATAAATAGTAATAATATTATTTTTTGGATTTTTTTTTTGTAAATTAAGACTTGTATTTGTGAATTTCATACTATATGCACTGTGGATGGAATTATGAAATATTTTAAGTTGATAAATTTTTGGTTGAACTGTGGAATGATTTGAATTGTGTTGATTTGAGATTATTTGGAGGTTGGGAGTTGTGAAAAATTATTGGAAGTGTTTTTCTTAGGTATTTGAAGAACTGTTTTCTCAAAATACAGACAGCACTCTGCCAAAATTTTTATAAAATTTGCGGAAAAATAAAAATGGACACAAATTTTTACTAGTTTTTAAGCTTTGAATAAATGATTTTAACTCCTACCAAAACGCTCACCACTTCCAAAATGTAAAAAAATAGTTTCAAAATCTCTTGTAGTATATTTAATGAATTATCGGTAGGTGAAGTTCGGTAGTTCATTAGGTATTCTACGGGTCATGTTATGCCTTACAGAGGGGTAAGGTGTGACATTTAGGCCTAATGTTCTCCATAGAAGTTGTTACCATGTGTCTTATGATCACTCAAAATTTTGTATTACAATTTTTCAAGCTTTGTTGAATTAGTTATAGCCAATTAATTGACCTGGACTCAGGTACCCTGTGTCTACAGGATTCCAGATTCAGGTCAGTGGCTTTGACTCCTATTTTAGGATTCTTATATTCACAATTTGAAGAAGGTTTCTAAAACAAAGTTGAAGCCCTATCTCTTAGTTTTCTAGAACAATTTGGATCATCCCATTTGGGATTTCCTAGTGGGAGATATGCTATAAAAACTATTCTGGGGTCAAGTGGTGGTTTAGTCAAATTCCAGGTTTTGATTTGCTAAATTGTTCTAGCAATTTGACCTAGTTCCCTTAGGTTCTGGGTTCTGGTCAAAACACCAATATTGTAGATCTACGTCTTGTGGAAATTTTACCACTAGTTGCATTGCATTTGGGTTTTTGTAGGCCAAGTTATGGCATTTTTTCCAAAACTGGTCAGATAGGCCTAAGTCCAGAATTTCAGGGCAATTTTGGTTCTGAATAGATTTGTTGACTTAACTTGTGCTAGCAATTTGGTTGGGTTAGAGGCAGAATTAGGCTCTGTGTTCTTCATGAAAAATGTGCTCCTATGTTTAATATTTCCAATGGTTTAAGAATCACGTCATTCTGACCTTTCTATAGTAAGTTATAGCCATTTGAACATTTACTGTTCATTTGGTCTTTTTCCAGTCCAAATTAGGGTTACCCAGATTCAAGTAATTTTTAGGTCATGTTAAGATCAGATTTTGGGCATAGTCTCTTCACGAAAAATGTAGCAAATTATCTTAAGTTTCATCTCCAATTGGCCTAACATTAATTGGAGCAACACAACTATACTTATAGCCTAAAAACCATACTAGACTCAAGGTCCAGAAATCCTACATGGAAAATTTGCACTCCCAATATCATTTCCTCCCAACTCCCAAACTTCAATTGACATTCATGGCACTTCTAATAGTCAACAATGGTCTCAAAAAAGTTAATTAAGCATTAATTCACAAAATCCTAATTTTTTTTGGGTCAAAACCCTAACTAAAATTCTTAAAGGTTCAAAATTGATAAGGATTGTTAGCACTAACCTTGTCTTCAAGCTCTCCTTAGCCTAAATCAACCTTCACTTCAATCAAAACTCCACTTTCCCTTATAGAACCACTTCTTGGTAGAATTCTTGCTTGAGATTTTGATGCGTTTTCTTCACTTCAAGGATACATATGAAGGTTTCTCTAAGTTTCCAACAAAATTTATGAAGGTAGGTAAGTATTTGGGAGCTTGGATGATGGTGCATTAATCGTGGAAGGAAGGAATTTTGAGAGAAAGTGGGGAGAGAGCATATGGACGGGAACAAGAAAGAAGATGGCAGAAAATTTAATCAATTATTGATATAAATTAATTTAATATTCAATGGCATATTTGTAAATAAGAAGAAATGACAATTTTGTAATTATTTTGAAGTTTATAATAATTACAATTTGACTTTTCAATAATTATTGTTGACACCATATTTTGGCCGATCCCCAGAATCAATAAATTTCGAAGCCGATCCCCAACACTAAGTCTCTCCTTGCCAAACAACCACATTTTCAATCCCTTTTCAAAAGAACAGAATCCACACTAAGTCCCCATCAGTTAAAGCCTCACCGGTCTCTTAAACCAATTACCGAGTTCTTTGGCCAAGTCAATCACATGGTCGATCTCTTGTTTGACGAAACCAAACCAACGTCAGGTTTTTTATGTCGCCAGTCTTATTACCGATCTCCCTTTTAAAATTTTGGGAAATAATTGTTTGATAAAGTTAAAGTTCCAATCCAGTTTAATGATGATCTCGACCTTAAGTGTTTAAGCCAAATTTCCAATTTTAATTAAGTCCCGTTTAGCGTTGGTTCCCTACCGATCTCATGCTTATTGTGTTTTCCGATCTCTTCCACTTAGACTAATAATCACTTTTAGTTGTTTTAATATGCTCAGACAATCAAGTACTTAAGCAACTTAAAGATTTTCCGATCACATCCATTCGCTGAACAAAAGGGGAATTTCATTTCATATTAAAATTTGTACAAGTCATTCGGCTGGGGGATCACCCCCAGCCTGATCTACATTCTGCTCACTTCCTCTCTCACCCTCAGCCTCTTCCTCGCCTTGGGAGCCAGGTCTACCATCCAAGTGAAGTCCTCCTCGAGATATCGCTTCCTGAGCTCGGCCAAGAGATCCCTATGAGTGGTCACATAAGCACCTGCCTCCCGTGTCATCGCCTCCTCTTCTTTTGCTCTGAGCTCCTCAGTGAGGCGAGCAGCTTCACTAGCCCGGAGCGCTTGGACTTCTTCAAGAACATGATTTCGCTCGGCCAGAACTTGAGCCTGTTCGGCCAGCTTATCCTCATAGAACTTCATTCGCCCTTCAATTTGTGATATGTAGTTCTGAGCGAATGACAGTTGGAATCGGAGAGAAGCCACCTCATGACCCATTTTCTCGACCTCCTTACCCAGGCGGTGAGCCTTCTCCCGAACAATGTGCTGGTTCACCAAGCATTCCACGTTCAGGCTCATAGATCGGGTCAGGATGTCATCCAGATTGTCCGGGGACAACCTATCCCGATCTTCCCGAAGGTAGATGGAGGACCCTAGGACCTTAGCAAAACCTAGGTTCTCTCAAACCGTGCGGTTCTTCTCCAGCAAGTGGATCAAGACTTGGGCACCACAGGAAAGGGACCTTACAGGAGGTTGGGAAGGACCCCCTTCCACACTGGAAGCGACTGGAGGAGGTGGAGGCGGCTCTTCTTGATGAGGAGGAGACTGGACCATTTCTATGATCGGCAGTCCAAAAGGTTGAGACGAGCCTTCTTGTATTTATCCGGGCTCATGACCGGGCGTTTGAAGCAGCTCGAAACGCTTCATCTCCCGTACCTTCCGGGAGATCTCTCTCTTCCGCTTCCGGCTCTCCTTGGAGGCTTCGCCGCTTGCCACACCTGCACAAAGAAGAGGTCAGTGAGATCGCTAAGGTCCAAAGATCTGAGATATAGAAAATATCGATGCCGAGGTCAGAGAGCTGAAGCTCGCGATCTTGGCCAGTGACCAGCTGCATAGTCCAATGGTGCAGCTCGGCCGTCATTGCATCCAGACAAGAGAACTTCTCTCTGGACGCCTGTTCCTTCAACTCCATCACCATTGCACCCTCTTCCCTATTTAGGGCGATGTGCTTCATAAGTAAGGGACCCTGATGCAGCCAGCTCCGAGGGAAGCCCTCAAAACCGTTCGGAATTTTGCTCCTCAGAATGAAGAAGCGATTCTTCCAATTCTTCAGGGAGGAGGGCAGATCGGTAAAAAGCCCGTAATTTGGCTTCGCCTAGAAGAACCAATACTCGTCGTCCTTTCGACGAGTTAATCTATGTAGTTCGGCGAATACCTTAGCTGTAGGACGGAGTCCCTTAGCTCGGCAAAGGCCCCTAAAGGCCACTAGGATCCGCCACGAGTTCGGGTGAATTTGGGCGATGCACACTTGGTGATATTTTAAAACTTCTTTGAAAAAGTCGTCAAGAGGAAACCGCAACCCGGCTTTCAACTGTTCTTCGTATACCATGATCATATTATTCTCTTCAAAGAAGTGATCGGCTCGGTGATCGCCGTGACACCGGATAAGTTCGTACGAATCGGGCCAGATATTATACTCCTGGCTGAATGACTGCAGGTCGGTTTCTTGCAAGATTGATGGCAGCTCGTCCATGGGAAGATTTTCCCTCCCTGAAAAAGGTACATGCCTTGATGGTGCTGCTTGCCCCCAAGCTGGAATGGAGACCCTAGGAGGTTCAGGTCGCACGCTTGGCCCGACCACCTCTACTTCATCAGAGGACCATGAGAACTGAATGGAAGGAGGGCTCGTTGCTCTCTGACCCTCGGCGCCACTCATTTTCAAAGGAAATAAATAATTTAAACTAAAAGAAGGATCAAAACCCTTACCGGAGCTTGATCGGTGTCGGAAGAACTTGAGAGAACGAGAGAATTTTGAAATTGTTCTCGAGAAGCCAAAAATGACATAAGGGAGCAAATGGCTGGCCCATCCCCTATTTATACCCGTCCGAGCATTTAATGCTCACGGTGTCCTAAGCGGCGCATCGGTTAATGGGATTTGCCAGCCTTTTCTGACACGCCTCGCGTATGTCCCAGAGATTCTCTAGGGAGATCGGCTAGTTAGAGATCGGTATATTGAGATAAATATCTTGAATTACAGATCGAATAAGGGTCATTCAAATTAAGAGTCGGATCGGGTAAATACTTTAGAGATCGGAAAATAACCAATGCAATAATAATAAAATGATAATTGACAAAATAAAATTTTATTTCCAAAAGGTCGGATTACATCATTTGGGCGATCTCTAGAGATCGGATTACATTAAAGGTCGGATTACATCATTTAGACGATCTCTAGAGATCGGATTACATTAAAGGTCTGATTACATCATAAGAGCGATCTCTAGAGATCGGTGGAACATCCTATCTAAAAGGCCTATGTCAAAGCCTAGTCTCGTGGCTGAGTCAAAAGATGTGTTTGACCAGGAGACCGGCTGTTGACATCGGATAGATGTACAGCTTAGATGGGGGGACTATGACTCTCATGAGAATGAGAGAGGTCGTCATCAAAGTTACCGCTCGAAACCGAGCCGCTGTCAGAATACCCAGTGTGGTGAAGAGCCAGATGAACGCCAAGGAGCAGTCACCGGTGTTAAGGGGAATATTAGCAGTCTTCTCACCCGAAATCAGTTTGCCATTTGCATCGATCGAACGATTCAAGATCAATGAGATCGAGGTCTTCGATCCAGGTCGGTAAATTAGTCCGATTCTCTCACGGCCATCAAATGAAGTTATCATAATTTCCCGTTCGCCAGGATCATAAATTTTCAGGTAAGGAACAAAGCAGGCAACCGAAAAAAGATCAACAGCGGTTACCATATCCAGGAATGTTGCCGGAGCAATTAAAGCAGAAAATGTGAGAGGAAAAGAGAAGAAGTTCAAATGCGGGGGGCTTCCTGGTTGAAGGCATATATATAGGAAAAATCCGAGCATTTATTGCGAGCGAAAAATGAAGCGGACACCTCGAGAATTGAGGGAAATAAATGCTTTGACTGGACCGAACCCGATAAAAGGGAAGACCGGAGTAGGAGAGATCGGAAAAGAGGAGCCCGGCATGAGAAGATCGGAAAAGAGAAGAGATCGGAAAGTGAAGAGAATAAGACACCTACCGCGATCGTCATGATCAAAGCCGAGGTAGTTAAAGCGTTGCAGATGAAATCTCAACCGCACGCCTAATCGCCGCGTGACATCGACATATGCCAGGACATGTCATGACAGTGCTGTACATCCTAATCTCCAACGTTGATCCGACTCGTAAGGACGACCCCGGAGCCCTTGGATCAAAGAAGAAGACGACAGGACCAGCGCCTTTCACTCCTAGACCTCGGATTGCCCCGGACAAGAGAATTTAGGACCGTCAGATTAGAAGAGGAAAAGGACAAATATTCTAAAGGAGATCTCGACCGTCCGTTCTGATTCTCTTTAATTCCTGAACCTCAGATCATGTCCTTTGAAATCCTGACCCTCCATCTCCCTCAAAATAGATCTTGACCCTTCAGGTGGAGCACCCGGTTCCTATAAATACCTGCATGAAAACTGTTCAAGGGGACGGACGAAAAAAGGTGGGAATTATAGTGGAAGAACTCTGAAACTCGATTCAGTTTGTTACTCTGTTATTTTCTTTAGTTTGGATAGATAGAAAAACTTCAGAAACCAGTTTTCTAAAGTATTTTCTGGAACGTGGTTTTGAATACTGAAATTCTTTATTTTCAGTTTGTTCATTGCTCCGTGATATTCTCACCATCAGGTCAGTCTTTATTATCTTCATTTCCGTTCCCGTTTCCCAAGTTTAACCTCGTCAGACCAGATTACTGCTTCGGCTTGATTGCATCATAACGAGATATTCATCATCTCAAGGCAAACCTCAGTTCTTAGGATATTGGCCTGTAACTTTACTACGCTTTTGTGACTCCATAGTTAATCCCATAGTTCCGATTCCCTACAGGTGAGTGTGCTTTACCGATGCTTTATTTAGTGCTCGTTTTTATTTTACGTATTTCTTTTGCTTCATGTTAATAATGTTCGTCAGTTGCATATTGTGTTAAAAGGCCCCCGAAGAAAGCTTTTCTCAAATTTTCTTTTTGTTCATCAGTTTATTCTTTTTGAACTTCCAAACGTAAATGTTCTAGTCCCGAGTAGCGTATGAATAGTTGGACAAAATGTAGGTAATCGTATCTTAAGAGTCTCTTTAAAATATTGAAAGGTCTAAATAATAAGTCAAGAAATAGTAAAGTCGAATCACTGGAACAACATAGAAAACGATTGGGGAAAAACATCATAAGGCGAAATAAAACTAAATCTTAGCTAAATAAATAGAACAGATCGGGTATCAAAAGGGTACTGGCTAGGCAACCACTCAGGAGGTCGGTAAAATTCAGTTCGGTATCCCCTGTCCAGTCACGAGGTATCAAGGAGTTAAAAGAAGTCTTATTCCGATCCCCGGCACCTGTGAATATCAGAACCCTTAGTCTTAGGCTCTTATAATGTGTAGCTGTAATCAAATTTCAATCGGTCGGAAAAGTCCTTATCCGACCCCCATTAAAATATAAGAGATCGGAGGAGAGTTCTTATCCGATTCTCACCTAAAATTTTAACAAATAATTTAAAAGAGGTCGGAGGAGAGTTCTTATCCGATCCTCAAGCTTAAAAATTTTAATAAATATTAAAAAGAAATCGGAGGAGAGTTCTTATCCGATTCTCACCTAAAATTTTAACAAATAATTTAAAAGAGGTCGGAGGAGAGTTCTTATCCGATCCTCGAGCTTAAAATTTTAATAAATATCAAAAAGAGATCAGAGGAGAGTTCTTATCTGATTCTCACTTAAAAATTTTAATAAATATTAAAAAGAGATCGGAGGAGAGTTCTTATCCGATTCTCACTTAAAAATTTTAAAAGAGATCGGAGGAGAGTTCTTATCCGATTCTCAACCCAAAATTTTAATTAAAAGAGATCGGATGAGAGTTCTTATCCGATTCTCAATCCAAAATTTTAACAAATATTTAAAAAGTGATCGGAGGAGAGTTCTTATTCGATCCAAAATTCTAATTTTAATCTAAAAGAGATCGGAGGAGAGTTCTTATTCGATTCTCAAATTGAATTCTAATAAATATATAAAATAGCCCTTCAAACAAAACTAATATACAACAGTAACTCACTAAGGTTGTCTCATTTACTTATGCATCTGGGTAATCCGAATTAGTGAAAAATTAAATATTCCTTTTGTCAAAAGGATTAACATTTCCATTCAAGCCCTCCTAACTATCAATTCTAATTTATAAAGAACGCGAAGTTAAATCTGCTTACCCTTATTGAGGGACGAGGTGGGGTGCCTAACATCTTCCCCACCCGTTTACAGACCCCGAACCTAGAATCTCTGTTTTGAAGTGGTTTCATTTTAATTTATTTTCACAAATGGTTTTCTTTAATTTTCCTCAAAATTAAAGTGGCGACTCCTCACTCTTTCCCACTTCGGTGAGTGTTCGTCCAGGCGACCGCAAAACACCTTGCGACAATTATATTTAATTTTCATAATCTCAATTAATTAAATTAATCTAGCTTCATTAAATTAATTTCTCTTATTTTTTGTCAATATTAGACCTTCAAATTTAATTGACCAAGTTTGGCTCTTACCGGATTTATGTCTGTCTTTTTCATAATACCTGATAATGCCTTATCTTTCTTTGCTTTGTGCTTATTTTCTTTCATTTTTTTGCCTTATTACTTCATAGAAATTCCCTTAATTAAGTCTTCATTAAGGGTCTCATAAGGTTCGGCTTGAATTTAGAGTTACACCAAACTCATTATCATTTCCCAGTAAGGTCACCCATCGCCGAAATCCCGACTCGTTTAACCTATTGGCATTTCGTTTCTTTTATTTCTCTTAAATTTTTTTAGTCTTTATTCAATCAATTTATATCTCCTAACGCTAGTTTAAGTGTAGTTCTAGACATCCTAGCTGTCCGAATAGACATTAGTCATCGGAATAGTAGAATGTACGGACTACCTAAAATGAGAGCGTTACAATATAAATGGGGAAGATGTTTAAAATTAAAATAAATTAATAAAAAATGTAAATTAGCACATTGAATTAAATTTATTTAAACTTTGTTATTTTACACTTTTTAAAGAAATAAGTTTGATTTATCTATAATATATATAAAATCAAAAATAATATTAATTTGTATAATGGGATTGCATAGTTAGATTATTGTAAAAGAAAATTATTTATGAAATTAGAAAATATATTTTTTAGTTTAGTGTATGATCTTTATAAAATTTTCATTTTCATTTTCATTATACTAATATCTTGAAATTTTATATTGTTATATCGTTTAATACAAATAATTTTAAAACCTATTTAATATATTTAATAAGTATTTTTGTTTATTTTAACTTATATCTATATATGTTATAAATACATTATAAATTGAAATATAAATATAAAAATAAATATAAATTTAATCATGCATTTTTAAATAATTTATATTAATTTTATAATTAATACTCTCAACTCTTAAGTAGTCAAATTGTTTTTGGTTTCTTTTCCTTTTTGTATCTTCCTCATATTTTTATTATTTTAAAATTTTAAAACTTAACAACTTAATATTAATATTGAGATGAGCATAACTTTTTACATAAATATATATAAAAATATAATTAAGCTTTTTTATAACCTTATAGTCAAAATCAGCAATCTAACTAAGATTTACTAATAAATTAAAAATAAAAAATATGTTGCACATAAGGATGTTAATAAATTATAATTAATCTATATTTAAACTAAATAGATTCAAGAAAATTGAAATCTCATACAATCACATATAAAATACATTTTTTTATGTGAAAATGATATTAATTATCCCAAATATTATAGGATGCATCAATATAAAATATGTAAAAAATGAAAATTAATCTATCTTACCCTATACAAATATCATATAATTCATGAGGATAGTGGTTTCATTAGATAATGGCAATAATAACAAACTTCAAGTGATCACATTCACGTGCAATTACTGTCACGACCCAAATTATGGACTAAATCGGCACTAGGACTTGGGTCAGCATAAGGCTCCCAAAGCCCGTAGTAAGCCTAACTGCTCATTTGCCCAACATTGAAGCCCATATACAAGCCCATTTTCAAGAAATCAACCGGACAGAGTTCGATCGTAAACTGGACCATCCAACGGGGAGTTTTTAACTCACACAACCTGTGATCACAATATATATATATATGGGGAGCTCAACTATCCCTCACAATCATCAACAACTCAATATAAAACCAAATGGGAGTCCAACTCGCTCATCCATCATAGGTATTCATCTATGCAATTACACATACATATAGTTTATAAATTACCCCCAATTTATTAAATCTTACAATCCAGCTAAATATTATGGTCCTACATAGGTGGAGGTCTATAATTCAAATTTAACATTACAAAATACAAAAATAATAGCAAGTAGACCTGCGAAGAAGAAAGCATATTAAACACAAGAAAAGTTCTCATGTAACCTGAAAAAAGTAAGGTGAACAGGAGTGAGCGTTCGACTCATAGAGTAAGAAATTGATTTTACATACAATTTTTATAACTATCTAATTCTAATGCATTCTTAAAAATGAAAAATGCATCATATTCATACAAGCCGTATAGATCAGGTCAAATCACATCAAAGACAATCTGGAGCACTCACACACTCGTGTCAAATCCATACTCACACACATATATATATGGGGAGCTGATCCCCTTACACAGTTCTCTTAGTTCCAACCTCTGCTAGTGAGATCAACTAAAAGTCGAATTTTCTCTTATTATCCAAATGTAGGGGCCAGCAAGATTAAGTCAAAGCTGTGCCTACTCTGACTTATCCATAATAAGGATTGGGCCCCAACGAGTCAAGCTCTTGCCTCGTCTACCATCCTACCTATATCCATATACACCACATACACACCAACTCACACACACAGCTCTAGATTGTCATAACACAACAACTAAGGCAATATCATCAAATATAAATGCAAAATAGGGCATGCCTAATATTTAACTGCATACATATATGTATAAGTGATGCAGGAGTATGCTTGAAATAAATAATATTGAAATTTATAAATAAAATCAATATTTACTCACTGGTTAAGCAGTGACTACTGTAGTGGTTGGATGGAGGAAGACGATTGACCCTGATTACCTATTCAATTATGCCATATTTTCATTAGTACTAGCTCAAAACAAGACTTTAAAGAGACAAAAGACATCATAATTTATGCTGAAAATTTGATTGAATTTTCCCTATACCTAGACCTACGCAACCTGTAAAAGGGCTCAAATAACACTTCTAAATCATACAACTCAATCCATATCCCCTCAATATCATATGGCCCCTTCTGGGCCCTCCAAAATAAGCAAAAATCATATAATTACACATAAAATAATTATTTAAAAATTTAGGATGTTACATTCTTCCCCCTTATAAAAAAATTCATTTTTGAATTTTATACAAGGTAGAATAATGACACAGAGTTACATATCAAATAAATATGGGTACTTGCTATACATATCCCGCTCTAACTTCCAAGTGCATTCCTCTACCAATTAACTCCTCCATAGGACTTTAACCATAGGGATCTGCCTTGATCGAACTGTCTCATCTGATAGTCTACTATGATTCTTGGTTACTCCTCAAAAGTTAAATTTTCATTTAACTCCATTGTGTCTGGTTACAGCACATGAGAATGATCGGGAACACACTTCCTAAGTATAGAAATGTGTACGACTAGGTGGAAATGAGAAAGGTTTGGTGGCAACTCCAACTAATAGGCAATTGCTCCCACTCTGTCCATGATCTCAAAAGGTCCTATGTAATGGGGTGCTAACTTGCCTTTCTTTCCAAATCTTATAACCCTTTTTATAGGAGAAACCTTCAAGAACATATAGTCACCTATTGCAAATACATCTTTTTGCCTTGGATCTACATATTGTAATGCCCTTCTTGGAACTACATAATTCTTCTACTCGCTGAAAGCTGTACTTAAACGTTCCTTAATCAAAGAAACCATTTCTGAAGTGTATTGCACCGTATCTAAATTATGCACTCTCACCTCTTCAACTTCTATCCAACACAGAGGGGATCTACACTTCTTATCATATAATGTCTCAAGAAGTACCCTTCTAAAATAACTACTTTTGCATGCACCTTATCAAAAATTATTACTGATCCTATTTCGCTATTGAAGCATTAGCAAGACTTTTCTCCATGATAAAGCACCTGTACTTCTTAGTTTTGTGATATTATGAGCTTCTAGTCTACTTTTTGCTATGAGGTCATTGTACCAACTCCTGCCTATCTTATGTAACCAGCTACATAAAACTTCATCCATCTCCTCTGCCTCAAATTTAAATCCCTATGTTGAAAAATATACTTTAAGCCTTTATGGTCGGTGTATATTTTGCACATTTTATCATATAAGTAATGCCTCTAGATTTTTGGTGCAAAGACTACAGCTGCCATTTTCATATCATGAATGGGGTAATTCTGCTTGTGCTTCTTTAACTGCCTTGAAGCATAAGCCACTATTTTACCAGGCTACATTAAGACACACCTGAACCCAACTCTAGAAACATCACAGTACACTTATACCCTTCTCCACTCACCGATAAAGTCAACAAAGGACTTATAGTTAAACTATCCTTAAGCTTCTGAAAGCTTTCCTTACATTCATTTGACTCAAAGAACGAGACATTCTTTCGAGTCAACCGTGTTAGAGGAGCTACTATTCTGGAGATATTTTGCATAAAATGCCTATAGTAACCTGCTAGGCTTAGAAAACTTCTCGCTTCGGTGAATGTAATAGGCCTAAGCCAATTAGTTACTGCTTCAATTTTCTTAGAGTCCACCGAAATACCTTTCCTAGAGACCACACGTCCTAAGAATGAGATGCTCTCCAACCAGAACTCACACTTCGAAAATTTTGCATACAGCTGATGCTCCCTCAATGTCTATAATACCATCCTTAGATGCCACACATGCTCTTCCTCGGTTCGAGAATACACCAAAATGTCATCTATGAATATAATGACAAAGCGATCCAGGAACAGCCTAAACACCCTGTTCATTAAGCCCATAAAGGCCACTGGTGCATTAGTGAGTCCAAAAGACATCACTAGGAACTTATAATGATCATACCTAGTCTTGAACGCTGTCTTTGGCACATCCTCACTTCTGATCCTCAGTTGGCGATAACCTGACTATATGTCTATTTTTGAAAAGTACCTTGCTCCTTATAGTTGATCAAATAGATAATCAATTTAAGGAAGTGGATATTTGTTCTTAACAATCACTTTGTTCAACTGTCTATAATCAATATATAACCTTAAAGTTCCATCCTTCTCCCTCATAAACAGAATAGGTGCACCCCAAGGTGAAGTGCTTGGCTAGATGAAATCCTTGTCTAGCAACTCTTATTGTTGCTCTTTTAGTTCCCTTAGCTTTGCTAGTGCCATCTTGTAAGGTAGCATAAAAATGGGATTTGTACCTGACACAATATCTATGCAGAACTCTTTCCCTATCTGGTGCCAATCTTGGAGTCTCCTTAGGAAACACATTTACAAATCTTTGACAATAAGTACATTCTCCACATTAGTACCTTCAACAGATGTATCCCTCACTAGTGCCAAATACCCCTAACATCCATTCCTCAACATCTTTCTGGCGCTAATGGCTAACACTAAGTTGTATGGAGCTACACTCCTATCACCATCAAAGCTAAACTCTCCCGCTCGAGGAATATAAAATTACACCTTTATTATTTCTTAATCTTAACTCTGTGATTGGTTTTCACCAGCACACCCACCATATATTATTATACTATAGTACTAATCTACTATTCATTTTATGAAACACAGGTCATTCACCATGGATGATTCTTCTTGTTCCTCCTTCCTAACATGACCATCAAAATATTATCGTTTCCTACTATCCTTTGTAAGGAATTGCCCTTCATGGTTAGATAGGTATTCTTGAATCTATAAGTTTCACCTAAACTGTCATAGTAGTGAAAAATGTGTGTTGTACCATAATCCCAGATAAGATACTTTATGTATTCATTCTTCTTAATGTAGCCACATCTATTGTCTACAACTTTTCAAACTTCAGCCTTGAATCTACTCATTAGCGAAAGTTTCATCCATTGAATCTCATCCATAGATAACACTCCCTCTAACTTATAGTTTAGAAGGGCTATAAGCCCTGGTAACTAACTTGATCTAACTCCTGTCATTACCCTATTCGTCCATCCATCCTTGACATTAGGTATGCACTTCCGGTCATTCATATATTAGGAGATTGTGTATGAACTAGTGCCTACTAAACTCTCAAATAACTTGGTCACCTCGACCCAGTCTTCGTTCCTTACATAACTCTCTAGAGCCAAAAGCATGAGTTAAACTTGAAGAGAAGGAGAAATATCCTCCTACAGACAAGTACATATGATTTCGTATAATAATGTTTAACCCATGTCTCTTGGTTTTCTTTTTCTTCAAATTTCATCATCTTCTTACAAAAGATATGCTCTACCTATAAGATATCAGCCTCACTAACCCTTTGTTGTACCACTGTTCAATCTTGATAACTAATCTTTATCTTGTCCCTTGCCTTCTACTATATTTTGAAAGATACCTCTTATTAATAGATTTTTCTAGAACTAACTTCAATCATACCTACTGTCATTCGTATTGTGCCCTTTACTGTTATTGTATTCTGAAAGACATCTCTCACTAACAGATTCTTCAAGTACTGACTCCACCCCTACCTATAACCATTATTTTGATCCTTAAACTTCCTAGTTACTTATAACCATCTATACCCGTCGCTTCCCATTCTACGCCTACTATTGTTCTGTCACTATTGCTTTACTGCAAAGTGACCCTATTGATCACACTAAAGACATTTGCCTAACATTAATAACAAATCTTTAACTACCTTCTCATTATCTCAATAGTCTAATCTAAAGCATATGTGTCATTATCCCTTATTCTTTCCTTATCAAGTATAATTGAATCTATTAGGTTGACTTTTATTCAACTTACTACCTACTGACTTTGCTTCTCTATCTAATAGGATAGTTCAAGCTACCATTACACGCCCTATAGCTACTACCTACTTTGGTTGTATAGTTAACTTTCCTCATACTGTCAACAATCTAAAGGGTTCTTATCCCATTGCCCCTAATTCTACCTTGGAGACAGAAAACAGATGAAATCTAATCCAAATCCTGTAAGTTTGAGCTCTAGGTTTAACACTGCATCAATTTTGACCTGCTTTGAGTTTGGCACTTCTAGGTTCTATACCTTAAAAAACATTATCCCTAATGTCGTCCATTTCTAAACTTTCTATCCTTACCTTTCTGTTTATCTCATTTACCCTCCCTAGAATCACATTTGCCTCCTTTATCTTAGCTCCATTCTTCTCATTCTTATTCTAATCTAGGCTTTTCAGTTCATTCTTTAGCCAACTCCTTTTATCTTACTCGAATCCAAACTTTGACTATTTTATTTTTTAGCTCTACTCTCTTTCTTAACCTGACTGTCCTGTCAGAAACTTATACCTTTTTCTCTGTTTCTATCGCGTGATTTACACCTCGATGTTACTCAGATTTGGTCCTCTAATCATTTTAGCTAATACTTCTATTCTCCTTCTACACCACTTATATATATATATATATATATATATATATATATATATATATATATATATATATATATATATATATATATATATATATACACATATACATATTTTATGATTTATCAATGCTAACTTCTGTCTTTTTCTTTCCTTTATTTGAAGTATACTTTTGTTTTGAGCAATAAGAAGTTAAGGATGAACTCAGGGAATAACAGTCATACATTCCTTACTCGATCTCTGGTCCTAACCCTTTAGACTACATACTACCCCCTGCTACCTCAAGGAAGGGATCTATAGCAATTCTAATTTCCAATATCCATTTAATTATTCAAAACTTAAAATATTGGGCATCCAAACCTGTCATTTGATTCAAAGGCTTACGTATATCTTAATCTTATCACTTATGATTCCAACAATGGAACTTATACCCATTCTAGAACACTTGAGCTAACAACTCTCTACCTCACTCTATAGTCTCATTTGGGACACTAATTCTATAGGTCACCATTACTAGTAGTAACCTTCTATCTTATATCACAACTGACTGCAAAAGGGGTATTACATCTGCCACCTTGGCAAAACCATGCCAGGCCATCTGCTCTCTTATCATACTGAAAACTTCTTAAAACGTCACTTCACTGGCTATAAACTTCATTCATAGCATCTTGTCTCCTTTTAGGAGCAAAGTCATATTCTGTACCTTGTTGCCATGCAAGGGAGATACTATTCTCACTACACTCTAGGCAAAACATCCATTGTATTGCAATAGCTGTCCAAAATCGCATACCAAAGACCAGATGATCTCACTCTATAGGTGTCACCTTTACTTTGCAACTAATCTGAAACCTCTGGTCTGATATCAAGTCTTGATGTAACTTTAACTCATGCTAGGGTAACCGAGTCACTGACTCTAGTTACCACCCAACTGTGACCTTTAGATATTCTAGCTCTAGACCCTTAACTAGGAGTTCCAAACTCCTCTGCAGATATAGAACTCTATTCTGGCATAACTGTACCAAAATAAAGGCTATCCGTAAATAACCTCATTATGGAGCACCACAGGGAAGCATGCAACTCTATACAATAATCCCATGTCAATACTTTTTTTTTGTAGCTTATAGTACAAACATCAAGAACATTGCTTAGTTACTACTGTACATCCCAAAAGACCAATTTCCCAATCTTTTATCTCTCTTGGATTTACTGATACTATAACTTTCTTGGATTAGGCTATCTACTGGCGACTGCTAGCAGTGATATCCTTACTCCCATCGAGGGCCGCTATGCTGTCATAACTCATCTTTAAATACTAGTACCTTCACTAGATAGGCACATTGTTAGCTCTATACTGATAAAAACATAGCATTCTTTAGAGTATGTATTCCCATGGCAGATCCTAACACGTCTGCTAACTCTATTTTACATCTCTATGTACTTCATAAAAATCAAGACACTAACTGAAGCACTCTTATATTACACAAGGTACAACACAAAAGCTAGAAACAAGGAGTTACAGAAGAAGACGAAATAGGATCCTATACTCCACATGTGACCTCCTAACAAGAACCTTTTTAAGTCCTTAAACATGCACTTCCCATGAATCTGGAGCCTAAATTCTGATACCAATATTGTCATGACCCAAATTATAGGCCAGACCGGCACTAGGACTTGGATCAGCACAAGACCCCCAAAGCCTGTAGTAAGCCTAACTATTCATTAGCCCAACATTGAAGCCCATATATAAGCCCATTTTCAAAAAATCAATTGGATAGAGTTCGACCATAAATTGGACCATCCAATGGGGAGTTTTTAACTCACCTGACTGGTGATCACAATATAACTATATATGGGGAGCTCAGCTCTCCCTTACAATCATCAACAACTCAATGTAAAACCAAATGGGAGTCCAACTCCCTCATCCATCATAGGTATTTATCCACACAATTATACATACATATAGTTTATAAATTACGCCCACTTTAAGAAATCTTCCAATCTAGCTAAATATTATGGTCCTATACAGGGGGGGGGGATCTAGAATTCAAATTTAACATTATAAAATAGGAAAATAATAGCAAGTATACTAGCAAAGAAGAAGGCAGGTTAAATATAAGAAAAACTCTCCTCTAACCTGGAAAAAGTAAGGTAAACAGGAGTGAGCGTTCGATTTATAGAGTAATAAATTAATTTTACATACAATTTCTATAACTATCTAATTCTAATGCATCCTTATAAATGAAATGCATCATATTCATACAAGCCATATAGATTAGGTCAAATCACATCAAAGACAATCTGGAGCACTCACAGACCCGTGTCAAATTCATACTCTCACACACACACACACACACACACACATATATATATATGGGGAATTGATCCCCTTACACAGCTCTCTTAGTTTCAATCTCTGCCAGCGAGATCAACTCAAAGCCGTGCCTACCTCGACTTATCCATAATAAGGATCGTGTCCTAACAAGTCAAGCTCCAGCCGCGTCTACCCATCCTACCTATATCTATATACACCACATACACACAACTCACGCACATAGCTCCAGATTGTCATAACACAACAACCAAGGCAATATCATCAAATACAAATGCAAAATAGGGCATGCCTAATATTTAACTGCATACATATATGTATAAGTGATGCATGAGCATGCCTGAAATATAATAATATTGAAATTTGTAAATAAAATCAATATCTACTCATTGGTTAACTGGTGACTACTGTAGCGGTTGGATGGAGAAAGACGGCTAACCCTGATCACCTATACAATTATGCCATATTTTCATTAGTACTAGCTCAAAACAAGACTTTAAAATTTATACTGAAAATCTGACAGAATTTTCTCTATACTTAGGACCTACCCAACCTGCAAAATGGCTCAAATAACACTTCTAAATCATACACCTCAATCCATATCCTCTCAAAATCATATGGCCCTTTCCAAGCCTTCCAAAATAGGCAAAAATCATATAATTACACATAAAATAATTATTTAAAAATTTGGAGTGTTATAATTACATATATAGTAATGATATCTATGATATACAAAAACTTGAAAATTTAAAAACTTACAAATAGATTTTACCTATTAGTGAAAAAAATATACAAAAATGCAGTGAAAAAAGAAAAAAAACCATATTATAAATCAAAATTAATTAAACTTGAGTCTTATTATATGAAAATAGAGTATGTAAATGTAAAAATTATCTATTACTAATATTTTAAAAACAGATAGCTGCAAATTTGTAACAATTATTTTTCATTGAATAAGATTATAATTTTATATCTTTTGATATAAATATAAATTTTTATTTCATTAAATAGTTATTTTTAACAATAATTTTATAATTTTATTAATTAAATAGTTACTTTTTAATAGTGATTTTATAATATAATATTATAAATTTGTAAATATTAACAAAAATTAAAAAAATAAATTAATATAAGTGAGAATCAGTGTTTAATATTGTTTATTGATTTTATTGAAATAACTTAAATAATTTTTAATGAATTAATAATACATAGAAAATTAAAAATATAGAATTATAATAAGATTTTTAGTATAAGTATAATTACTATTAAAATAATATTAATATTTTAATTTATATTAATTATAGTAATATTTAAAAATTAAAATTATCTATAGATTTAGCAATAAATAAATTATTGCAAAAAATTATTAGCGATCTAAAAGTATTTGGTGATGAATAACTTGTTGCTAAAATTTATAAACGATATATTTGTATAGAATAGCTCCTCAGCAAAAATTATTAGCAATGGATTTATATAAAATCACTTGTCATTGCTAAAAGTAGTAGCAAAATTTGTTATTAATTTATATTATTCGCAATAAATTTATATAATTGACACCATAGATACTTTTTAATGGTATAAACAATATAAATCATAAAGGATATTATCGGCAATGCCAATGTTTTCTCCCTTCATATATTTATCACTACTAGCCTTTGAAACACGTGTAATAACACAGTTATTTTATTATTTAAATATTGAATATTAATATAATTATTTATATTGAAACGGCAATTTTAAGGTTAGTTTAATTCCATAAATAAAAATATATATTAATTTTGAAATTATTATATTTTGATTAGATTATATTTTTACAAAAATTTATATGTTATAATTAATTTAACTGTTAATATATAATATTAATTTAATTATTAACTTAAATGTAATAAAATGAAAATATAATAGAATAATAAGTTTTTAAAAAATATGACCAAGTAAAGATACTGTTTAAAATTCAAAGTAAGAAATTAATTTCGCATGCAAATTGACTCATGGTATTAGGTTGGTTTAAATTCTATTCTTTTCACTTTTTTTTTTTATAAGTTTTTAGTTTGATTATATTTTAATATTTTTTTAATAATTTAAAACTGATGTTGATTTCTTTGCATAATGCCATTGGATTAGAAAATTAGTTAACATAAAAGAATATTCTTTATAAAATTAGAAATTATAAGTAATTTTAAAATTACACCTAGTTTAGCGCATGAGACCACTTTTATTTTCAATAAATTAGTACCATAAGATTTTATGATGTAACATATTATTCTTACATTCGTTAAAAAAATGTTGATATGTGGTAATTTCTTGTGTCAATTAGTATTATTATCTAGTAGTAATTTCTTATTGCAATTAGTATTAATATCTGGTCTGCATTCCTCTAATGGGGTAAAATCTCAAGATACTAATTTAATGAAAATGAAAATTTTATCTTTTAAATGATAACAAGATACATTTTTTTATATATAATTGCTCTTATAAATTATTATAACAATATATATGAATCTTTTGTATAATTAAGAATATTTTATTTTTGATGTAAGTTAACAAAAATGGAATTATATCAAATAAAAGATTATAAATCCATAAGTGAATATGAGAAAAAGTGAGACTTATTAATATATCTCATTTAATTAACAGTTTTATCATGAATTTAATTTGGATTTGTTTTTTCTATATTCCCTCATTTATTTTCTTTAAGATTTTTGAGATTGATCAATCATAGCTGTGCCTCTTACGAAGACAATTATTTATTTTCTATATAATTTTAATACGTGATAAAGTTTCTATTTATAAAATATTAATTATTCAAATTTAAATAAACAAAAATATGTAGTTTTAGTCCTAAAATATTAGAAATTACAATGCAGCAAATATAATTAAGCTCAGATTCTTAATAAGAAATTATTATATGAATTTAATAATTTTTTATATAGATTTTTTCAATATAGTTATTCATGTCAAATTAACATATAAAATTAAAGGTGGGAGGAAAGAAGACATCATAATTATTATAAAAAGTAATTATTGTTCTAATATTTTTATTTTTATTATTTAAATTCAATTATTACTTATTTTTATTTTATTTATTTGATTTTATTACTATTTAAATTGAAGCAGTAATCTTTTCTTTTATCTTAGAATCATATATAGAAAATTAACAGAAAATTATATGAAAATAAATTAAATAACAAGTAACGAATATAAACAATGTGTGTGCATGGCAGGTTAAAAAAAAAACTAGTAAATTAATAATTGAAAAAGAAACGCTTTTCAATATGTTACATATGTTCAATCCTGCGTCCGCCCCCTTAATTAAAGAGGATTCAATACAGCTCCAGTGAAAAGAACAACCTGAGACACCTCTTCTTTAATCATGAACATGAAAGGATGATCAGCATCTAAACTTGGTGGAGGAAACATAGGTAATGCAGTGCCACAAGCACAACCAAAGACAGTGACTGCTGTTGCAATTGTACCTTCCTCGTTTACTTCAAAATAAGACTTATGAATTGCATCCGAGACATAAAGCTCTGGACTATCAACAATCTCTGTAATCTCCCGGTTGTTCTCAAAAATCTTGGTCAATCCCAATTCTTTCATAATTTTCTTAGTATTTATCTCATAGGAGAACTTCAACTTGGGAATATACATCACAGAAAGTTCCACTTGCTGAAGATCCCAACGCTTATTTAACAATCTGGAATCAGAATTAAGCTGTTGTATTAATTCTTGTAAGCCATCTTTCTCATCAGGAAGAAAGATATACATGGAAAATTGCTTCTTGTTTTGGCCAGACTTATATGGAAGCTTCAGGAGTTGGAAACCCTCAAATGATCCATAGAACTTTGGCTCACTAGTGTAGCTAATCATGAAGGGAACTTTAACCGTTCTTCCACTAAGGAGGTGAAAGTCTTCATTCTCAGTGTTTGAGGCATCAAAAGGGTGAAGTCAAGTTCCTTTGAAAGAGAGTGCATTTGCAAGTACAAGTACCGTACATTTGTTCAAGAAAACAAGTGGGACAAGCCCACTGATGAGACCTTTAGATGCTTTTTTGGTCCACAAATTCACTTCATTTCTTACTTTCTCAGCCTTTAAAATGAAAGTAATGTTTCATCAGAAAATCATTCAAAGAAGCATTTAAAAGATAATTTTAATTTTGATCTCATCAAGTAATATAACTGAGAGAGGATGAGGTCACCTGATTCAGAAAGTCTACGTTTTCGGCTTTGGCCTTGTAAATATCTCCAGCTACCTGTTTGAAAGAAGGCTTTAAAGGCTGCCGTTGATCCACCCAAATTCCATTAACAAAAGATATGATCGGCCCTCCTTTGCTGCTCCTGGAAGATGCTTCTTCTCTGGTTGTTGGGAAGACTGGGAATAATTGAGATCACTAGTGTTTTCAGATTCAAGAAATTCCTTACTGGCTGTTACAAGAGCCATCATTTGCGAAGATTGAACATTTAAATCGCCAATGCTTTCGGATTCAAAAAAGCTCAGCAACTGTTCCAAAGTACGTCCCTGGAGCCCTAAGCCATCAAATTCAACATAGCATGTAGAGAGAGTGAGACAATACCAAATTATTTTTGCAGCCATTCTTGATTTCCTTGAGAATCACATGCCTAGCCAATCGCATCCCAAACTCCATCCTATTGCACTTCTCCATAGGAGTTGGGGTCAATCTCCATATATAGGACTTGGATCGCTTCCCACTAGAATTATGTCAACGGTCAAATTTCATAGTTAGCGTTCAGCGCCATAGGAAATATATAATACATAGAGAAACAACAAGAAGAGCTTAAAAATTAAAGAAAATAGTCTTTTTCTATCATTCTATCTATTTTTCTCTGTTGGGTTTTTATCCAACGCATTTGTCTTAATACACAATTGAATTAATTCAGGAAAAGCAATACAAAAACTGAAAAAAAAAAAAAAAAAAATTCTCGTCAACCAAACACTGTATGCGAGTATATGAAGATAAAAGGAAAAGAATACCCTGTTAGAACAAATCTTGAGAGAGATTAGATGTTGGAGTGGAAATCAAGAGGCAGAGATAGATGTTGAAGGCTAAAGGGTCATTTATAATTGGGCTTCTTGTAGCTTTGCAAGTTGAGCAAAAACAAGCGGAGAGGTACCGGATGCGAAGTTGGCATAGAAGTGGCGCCAATTTACTTCATGAGTAGGCCTGGCCTGGCCACACGGATTTGAGCACAATTCTGGACTAAAACTATGTTTGGATTATGATTCGTAATGGTTTCATATTATATAATATGGTTATTCTATATTTGAAAAGATTATTTTAAAAAAATGATGATTTGAGGTTGTAAAATAATGATATCATAGCTTTTCAAATCATCAAATTAGTAATTTGGTATGATTTAAAATTTTTATTTTCTCATTTTATCTCTACAAAATATATAAAATTCTAATTATATAATTTTAATGTTATATGTTTATATAGTGATTAATTAACAAAAATAAAATATGTCTTTAATTATTATTATTATAATAATATTATTTATAAATTAATATTTTATTTAAATAAATATTTTAAACCGTTTATATGTTAAAACAGTAATAAATAGTATTTTAATAATTTTTATATTTATTTTATCATCAAACTAAATAAAAAAAAGTTATTAAATCATTATGACTATACTATTTTTTTAAACATATTAACAATAAAAATTATATTATATAATATAATACGATACAATATATTAATAAATTAATAAATCACACTACACTTAATGTAAATATAGATCGTTATTGAAAAGTGAAAATTATTTTTTATTTCTGAAACTCTTTTTCAATAAAAAAAAAACACCATTTTCAGCACTACTAAAAAACAATTTAAAAAATTTATTTTATTGATATCTAAAACTTATTAAATTTAATTATAAATTATTTTTTAATACTCTCTTATTAATATATTTAAAAATTAAAACAAGCCCTAAATAGGAATCTCATTCAATTAGAATTAGCATTTAAATAAAAGCCTCAATAATCATACGTCCAATTAAAATTTATTTCTTCCAGAAGGGGTTTGAGTTATTTCTTATCAAGAAATATGTGATCATCCCAAATTAATTGATAAACGTATTGCCATCCGTTGCTCAAGTCCCGTAACCCTATAAAGCTATTCAGTATTCTCCGAGTCGTGAAGACTTGAGGAAAATAAACAGCACTATGCAAGGCCACAGGACTGGCCACCAAGGACGGTTCTCTCCTTCTACAAGCGAAAATAAAGCACCAATCCTAGGTTATGCGAATGGGATTTATAGAGGTGTGTAATCGGTTTGATTCTGAGCCGAATTAGAAAACTGATTTATCAAAATGATGAAAAATAAAAACCGAACCAAATTGAAGTTAAAGAAAAACCGAATCAAACCGATTTAAACCTTCGGTATTTATACAAGCCAAACTCAGCCGTTTTCAAGTTTCAACCCTTTCCCAATTCCCTTCCCAATGTCTGTTATGTTATCTATTTTTCATTGTCCATTTTATAAATATACAACGCCACATCTAAGAATAAAAATATAGAAATTTGCAACACTACAACATTTCTCCAGAAATTTACAAACTATTAATTTGCATGTCTCCAAAATTTACACCATATTTAACACAAACACAATACACAATTGTTATACAAAATGAAAAAAAAAATTATCCCCAATATTTGCATGTCTAAACCATTATCTCAATTCACAGAAACTATTTCTACAAATTGAAATCAATTAAAAAATAAAAAAGAATCCAAAGCCTAAAGGATGGAAGAACTACTGAACTAGACATCATGGGTCACATGCCAAATCAAGAACCTGGGGTGCATAATCAACATTGGCCGTGGTTACATGCATTTGCCACCCAATGGATCTGTTAAAATCAGCCCTGTGGGTGAGCAAAATCAGAAGGATCTGAAATTAAATATCAGCGTCATGGCCGTAGGTAAGCAACACAAAGAATCAACAAGCATGAATCATTCATTTTGTGACAAAAATCGAGAGGAATGAGTCTCTATAGGTAAGTAAGAATGAAGAAGAAGAAAAAGAATTAGGGAAGAAGAAGAAATAATAAGGGAGGAAGAAACAATAAGGGAGGAAGAATAAATAATAAGGAAAGGAGAGAATAAAGGAAGAAGAAGCAGAACGTAGAATGAGGTGGGAGGGTAGTTGAATGGGAATAGAAAGGTAAAACTTACTATTTATACTTATTAAATTGGTCTAGTTCGGATTTTCTATTTTAACCGTTATACACTTACCCCAAGGGATTTGGGTTGATTAGAAATTCCCTGTCAAAGATCCTTTCAAAATGATTGCTGAAGATGTTTACAAGGCGCAAGCTCCGATTGTTGACTTCGTTCCCCAGGTAGGTACTCTTCATTATACTACTGTGTGCTACATGATATAAATGCCACTTTTGCAATAAATTATTTATTATACGTATGCATAGAGCTACTTTCAAGGGGCAAACTACTTGATATACACTCCAAAAGCTCAATGCATATAAGTATTATTTCAAAAACAATATAATAAGTTTATGAAATCACTATTGATATCAGGGTATCAATCCATAAGCACGCATAAAAGTGTATTCAGACCATTTATTTATAAGGTGTGCTAATGCAATTCTGATATCAATAAATTAAAATCAACAAATATACAATTATCCATCTATTTTTAATCTAGAACATTGCGCTCGCACGTGTGTGTGTGTATATATATATATATAAATCCACTCACCTAAATGTAGAATACCAACTAGCAAATAATGTAATATAATAAGACAATAATGAAGAGTATCTACCTGGGAAACGAAGTAATAATCAAAATAAACCGTAACCCACTTTTCATATTAAATATCTAATGAAAATTCAACGATTCTTCCTTTTTGAAATTGAACTAAATCCTTTATCACAAAACTTAAATCCATAACTCAAATTATTTCATCATACTCAAATGTCTAAGTCATAGCTCCATATAAATATTATATTTACAATTTCATACCCAAAAACTCTATCAAAATATTCAAAATATATCTATATCACCAAAAATCCAACTAAAACACATATATTTATTTCTAAAAATATTTCACAATTAATTAAATATTCAACAAATATCATATCCTATCTCAATATAATTTTTAGTTCCATCATATATTTTTATGAAATTTTTTCTCCAACTTTTATAGTCTTAAAAATATTGCATTACAACTCCACAAACTAAAAAATAAGAATAAAAACATTGCCCAAAATATATCCATGTCTCAAAAATTTCATAAATTCATGAAAAAGTTTCTAGAAGTTGGCTAATTGCCAACGATTATCAGAGCTATCGCACCCATTGGCCACTTGACGATGACCTCTACCATATTTAGGCATGCCAACATATTATTCTCTTTCTCCTAGTTTCATAGACACCAACCATGCACCATAACTGATAAGCACCCAAATGAACATTGCCTAAGGATGCAGACCTCTAATGGAACCCAAGGATCATCAACACCAAAGCAAGTTTTCTTTGAACAAAATAAGATGCAATCTCTATGGAAAAAGAAGCACCAGAATATATATTTCAAAGAGGGACAGATCAAGTGTCAACACAATAACCCAACTTATGGGAGATTACATTGATCATCAAGTAAAATAGGCAAGTGATCAAGTTGCCTAAGTTCTAGTTCTTCCAGAAACTAGCAAGAAAGAAAACTCAAACTCTCTCTAAGGGAGGCTCTCATCTACAGCAGAAAATGAAAACTAAAGGAAGAAGATGGTATTCTCTTCCTTATAAACCTAGGGTTACAGAAACACAAGCTAAATTTGTTAAGACAAAAGTTACAAATAATTGTGCCATGTTGCCTATCCTAACAAGAATAGTAAGTGCATTAATTATAAAGATAAAAGATGGCAGCAGCATTAATTGTAAAAGGGCAGAAGGTGGCAGCAATTAGTCTCTCTTTGTGGCAGAATATTGGGGCCTACTTGGTCAAAAAGCAGCTCCCTTTAATTCAAATGAACCAATGAGCTCCCTCCACATGGAGTGAACCCTACAAACACCTAGGTGGCTGCCAAGTGGACTCCAAGGTGGCATGAGGCATGTCCAAAGTGGCTGGTGACATGGTCAGTGACGTGGCAATGGAATCTGACGTGGCTGGTGACGTGGCAATGGAAGCTCCAACTTGGCACATGGTGATCCACTTAAATTCTTAGAGCAAGCAAGCTAGGCCTTCCTTATGCAGCTCCCCTCCTAAGCCGAAAATCCTTTTACGGTCCATGAGCATGCTTTGAAGTTGCTTAGCTCTTGCCCTAGTGATTGCCCGTTGAAGGGTGGTGGTGCTCCATGATGATCCTCATCATCCTCTCCCACTTGAAAAGAATTCATTCTCGAATTTGTTTCTCAAGGAAAGGAGTTAGATCAGTTACATTAAAAATATTACTAATACCATAATCACTAGGCAATTCTATCTTATAAGCATTACTGTTAATTCTTTCAAGCACTTGAAAAGGGCCATCACTTCTAAGATGAAACTTAGATTTCCTTTGGTTAGGAAACATTTCCTTTCTCAAATGGATCCATACCAAGTCACCCGGTTCAAAAATCATAAGCTTTCGCCCCTTATTAGCATGAGATGCATATTGCTCATTTTTCTTTTCTAGATGCAACCTAGCTTATTCACGCATCTTTTTAACCATTTCAGCCTTTTTCTCACCATCCAATGAAACAACATGATCAATAGGCAATGGTAACAAATCCAAGGGAGTAAGTGGATTAAAACTATACACAAGCTCAAAAGGAGAGTATCCACTAGATGAATGCACAACCCTATTATATGCAAATTCTATGTGTGGTATGCATTCCTCCCAAGACTTTAAATTTTGTTTCACTAAGGCTCTCAAAAGTGTGACTAAGGTCCTATTCACTACTTTTGTTTGGCCATCAGTTTGGGGATGGCAAGTAGTAGAGAAAGTAGCTTAGTTCCCAATTTTCCCTAAAGAACCTTCCAAAAATGACTCAAGAACTTGACATCCCTATCACTCACAATGGTTCTAGGTATACCATGTAACGTAACAACCTCCCTAAAAAATAGATTAGCAACATATGTAGCATTATCATTTTTTTGACATGGGATAAAATGAGCCATTTTTGAAAACCTATCCACAGCAATAAAAATTGAATCATGACCCCTTTGTGACTTAGGCAATCCCAAGACAAAGTCCATGGACAAATTAACCCAAGGATGCTTAGGCACGGGTAAAGGTGTGTATAGCCCACGAGGCATCACCTTAGACTTTGCTCTCTTGGAAGTCTCACATCTAGCACATAGTCTCTCAACATCTTTTCTCATGTGGGGCCAAAAGAAATGCTCCCTAAGTACATCTAGTGTTTTGGCAGCACCAAAATGCCCCATAAGGCCTCCACTATGACTCTTATTTACAAGCAATTCCCTCAAAGAACTTTTAGGCACACACAATTTATTTTCTTTAAACAAATATCCATCATGCCTAAAGTACTTTTAGAATGCAGATTTCTCACATGCATGGAATATGGCAGCAAAGTCATCATCATGCTCATATAATTCTTTAACATTCTCAAATCCCAATAATTTAGAATCAAGAGTAGTAAGAAGATTATACCTGCGGGAGAGTGCATCAACTATCACATTCTCTTTGCCCTGCTTATATTTCACAACATAAGGAAAAGACTCTATAAATTCTACCCATTTAGCATGTCTCCTACTCAACTTATGTTGGCTTGTGATATACTTCAAAGACTCATGATCAGAATGTATGACAAATTCCTTAGGCCATAGATAATGTTGCCATGTCTCTAATGCCCTAACTAATGCATACAATTCTTTGTCATATGTAGAATAATTCAATGTGGCACCATGCAACTTTTCACTAAAGTAAGCAATTGGATGTTTCTCTTGCATGAGAACAGCTCCAATCCCTACACCTGATGCATCACATTCAATCTCAAATGTCTTGTTAAAATTAGGCAAAATTAATAAAGGTGTAGAACACAATTTCTCTTTAAGCATGGAAAATGCATGTTCATGTTCTTTACCCCAAACAAATGTCACATTCTTTTTGACAAGTTCATTTAATGGAGCAGCCAATGAACTAAAGTTAGGTACAAATCTCCTATAAAAACTTGCTAATCCATGAAAGCTCCTAACTTCAGATGCATTTTTAGGTGTTGGCCAATCTCTAATTGCCTTAACCTTTTCATCATCTACTTCAACACCTTTGCTACTCACAACAAATCCCAAAAACACAATTCTTTCTAAGCAAAAAGAACACTTTTTCACATTTGTATATAATTTTTCTTTTCTCAACACATCAAACACAAGTTTCAAATGATGCAAATGATCATCAATGTTTTTGCTATAGATAAGAATATCATCAAAGTAGACAATAACAAACTGTCCAATAAAAGCTCTCAAAACATGATTCATAAGCCTCATGAAAGTACTAGGGGCATTAGAGAGACCAAAAAGCATCACTAGCCACTCAAATAAGCCATGTTTTGTTTTGAAGGCAGTTTTCCATTCATCACCAACTCTCACTCTAATTTGATGGTAACCACTCTTCAAATCAATCTTACTAAAAAAACAAGAACCATGCAATTCATCCAACAAATCATCCAATCTAGGAATAGGGTGGCGATACTTTACAGTGATTTTATTCACAGCTCTATAATCCACGCACATCCTATATGTTCCATCCTTCTTTGGCATAAGCAAAACAGGAACCGCACAAGGACTCATGCTCTCACGGACATGTCCCTTAGCCAAAAGCTCATCTACCTGTCTTTGAAGCTCCTTAATCTCAGCTGGACTACTCCTATAGGCTGATCTATTAGGAATTTGAGCACCAGGAATGAAATCTATTTGGTGTTCAATACCCCTAATAGGTGGTAAATCTGAAGGTATCTCATCCGGAAACACATCCTGGTATTCCTGCAACAGAGACACAACAGAAGAAGGAAGATTAAGGTCAAGGTCAGAAACATTTAAATAATTCTCCCTATACATAAGAATGCACAATGGCATCCCACCCCTCAAAGCTCCTCTCAACTCCCTTCCCCCAACATACAATCTCTTCTTTTTCTCTCTTCTCTCCTTTTGTCCCGAGCCCTCTCCCTTTTCCATTACACTCACTTTCTTTTCTTTCACTTCTTTCTTTTTCTCTTTCCAATCACTCTTTTCTGTACTTTCTTCACTCTTGTGCTTAGCCTCTCTTAATTTTTCTCTCCAACTCTCTCTTCTCTCCTGAACAGCCCTCAATATTCTCATTTGGTCCTCATGTGCTTGTGATGGTGACAAGGGCACCAAGGCATGTGTGCGGCCATCTTTCTTCAAATTGTAGTGATTCTTCCTCCCATCATCATACTGCCATGGCCTACTTAGCAAGATATGTGTAGCTATCATGGGCACTACATCACATAAGACCTCATCATGGTAGCTCCCTATAGTGAAAGGTACCACTACTTGCTTAGTAACCTTCACTTTGTTGCAATCATTTAGCCCTTGTAACCCATAAGGTTTAGGATGCTTAAGGGTAGGCAATCCTTATTTCTCCACAAGTAAGGAACTAGCCACATTGCAACAACTACCCCCATCTATAATCATGCTACACAATTTCTCCTTCACCACACACCTAGTATGAAAGATGTTTTCCCTTTGCAACTCATCACTATCCACAATAGGTTGAGCACTCAAGGTCCTAATGGTAACCAATGCAAAGTCATACCCATCGGATGGCTCTTCAACGTGCACATCCTCTTCATTTTCATTCCCTTAACTAACATCAAAGGTTCGACCTCATTTTCTTCCTCACTCTCTACCTCGCCATCTTCCCTAATCACCATGACTCTCTTGTTAGAACATTAGGAAGCATAATGCCCGTATCCCAAACACTTGAAACACTTCACATCTCTAGTCCTAGTAGTGGCAGTACCCCCCTTCTCCTTATCTTTACTTTCTACCTTTTCTTTCCCCTTCCACTCTTCTTTCCTAAACTTAGGAATTTCTTTCTCACCCTTAGAAGTCTTATCTACATTTGGTTTCCAAGGGGCCTTTGGAGCTGAATGGACACCACTACCATACTTCAAAGCTCTCTTCATCTTCAATTGTTTTTCTATTTTAATGGCTATGTGCACCAACTCAGTCAAATTAGTGTAAGAGTGCAACTCAACAACATGTGCAATCTCCATGTTAAGACCAGCTAGGAAATGTACCATAGTAGCCTCTGGAGGTTCATCTAATTGTGCCCTTGCTAAGGCTATCTCCATTGCCTTATAATACTCCTCTACACTCTTCCCTCCTTGTGTCATCCTTTGCAACCTTTGGTGGAGTTCCCTAAAGTAGTGTTGGGGAACAAATCTCTCTCTCATTACTTCTTTTATAGCCTCCCAAGAAGCAATGGGTCTAAGACCTAAAGTCCCTCTCCTAACCATCAATTGGTCCCACCACACTATAGCATACTCCTTAAACTCTACGGCTGCAAGCTTTACCTTCTTTTCTTCACTATAGTTATGACACTAAAAAATTAGCTCAACTTGCCTTTTCCATTCCATGTAAGCATCTAGATTCTCCTTCCCATGAAAGGGAGGAATTTTCATCTTAATACTACCCACATTAGTGTCTACCCTCTCTTTTGGGGCTCCATATCCATAATCACCATATCTATACTCCCCAAATCTAGGCAACCTACCTCCTCTTCTACCTCTAGCTCCCCTGCCCCTAGGTGGTCTATAACCCCTATCACCATAGTTATAGTTCCCAACCTCAAATTCTTCTTCTATCTCTTCCTCAAACTCTTCCTCAACATGCACTTCACCCTCAAGGTTCTCGACTCTTGGTTCCCCTATATTTCTCACTTCTTGCCTTCTGTCCCTAGCATCATCTCTACCCCTTGCTCTCTCTTCCCTATCCCTTCTCATCTCCTCCAAAATCCTATTCATGTCATCCCTCAATGTATTCATGCCCAAGGTTAACCTCTCAAATTGTGCAGCCACGGCGTCCCTATACATAGCTTCATCAACTAGGACTCTCTCCCCACTACTACCAGTTTCATTTGACATGATTTTGAGCTGCAAGAAAACAAGTTAGTAGGAAATGGCTAACCTTCTTTAGGTGTTTCACACAAACAGATGGCTTTTACCCTCTAATGCACTCACACTCTCAAGCCTTTTTACCACTCACTTCTTCTTGCTTGGTTCCCTTGGAACTAAGATACCAATGGCAATTCAAAAACTTACAAATTTAAACAAAATGATCAAGAACGACAAGGAACAAGACGTGAACAAGAACAAGCAATGTGACACTGGGGTCAAAATAAGATATAGACACCAAATGAAGAGTTAGTAAACTGGAATGAAGACAACCTAATGAAATGATATCAAGCTCAAATATCAAATTTCATAATCAATGCAGCACAGATACTAGCAGTTCACATAATTTACCAAAAATATTCTCCAATTTTGCTTTACCACACAAACGACTATATTTTGATATGAAATTTGGTACACATTGGAAACCCAATACGGACTAACTACTGAAAAAATTTCAGGAGCTTCTGAGGGGGTTTACTATGTAAACTAAATTTGATTAAGTCTGCCACAAAATTTTGGTTTAGTAAGTAAACAGTGTCAAACGACCCCCAAAATTGACATGGGAACTACTGAAATGGGGTATAAATACCTATAAATTTTCAGAGTTTTCTGGATTAGTTTCTTATGCGAACTAAATTTGATCAGGTTTGCTGCAAAATTTTGGTTTGCTAGGCAAATAATGTCAAACAACTCCAAATTTGACACAGGAACTAGTGAAATGAGGTATAAAAAGCCTGTAAATTTTCAAAGTTTTCTGGGTTGGTTTGTTATGTGAACTAAACATAGTCCAATTTCTCCACAAAATTTGGTTCAATAGGCAAACAGTGGTATTTTCACCCCAAATTTGGTATGGAGCACAATAATTATACCCAAATGATTTTGGTGAAATTTCAAAACCAAATTCAAACTTTAACCCCACATTTCAATAATTTCTCCCAATTCAACAATGGTAAGAAATCACAATTTCTAGCACAAACATCACAAACTCCAATAGTGCAGTAGATATATCATCAAAATTGCACTGCTATCAGTTACTAGTCATGTCAATTCCCAATTTCAGTTATCAATTCATCAATCTCTCATAAATCAAAATTACTGTAGTAGGCTCAACATGCTTGATATTATGCAAGAGTTCAAAGAAATTAGCTAGCACAAAAATGGTATAAGCTAGAATATAGATTAAACCCTAAGACAAAACTAGAGTAAAAAACAGATTTAAAGAAATTTCTCTAAAACCCTAGATGAAGATTTCAGCAGCAAGTATTAGAAACAGAAATGAAAAGCATGGAAGATAAAGAAAAACAAAAACCCTAGAAATGTCTTATTTGGCAGAATGCCTTAGAAGCTTAAACCAAACAAAAAAATCAACTTAAGGAATATAAAGAATAAAGGATACTTACTTGGTTTGATGCCCTAATGCTCTGATACCAATATGATAAGCACCCAAATGAACATTGTCTAAGGATGTAGACCTCTAATGGAACCCAAGGATCATCAACACCAAAACAAATTTTCTTTGAACAAAATAAAATGCAATCTCTATGGAAAAAGAAGCACCAGAGTATATATTTCAAAGAGAAACAAATCAAGTGTCAACACAATAACCCAACATGTAGGAGATTACATTGATCATCAAGTAAAATAGGCAAGTGATCAAGTTGCCTAAGTTCTAGTTCTTCCAGAAACTAGTAAGAAAGAACACTCAAACTCTCTCTAAGGGAGGCTCTCATCTACAGCAGAAAATGAAAACTGAAGGAAGAAGATGGCATTCTCTTCCTTATAAACCTAGGGTTACAGAAACATAAGCTAAATTTGTTAAGACAAAAGTTACAAATAATTATGCCATGTTGGCTATCCTAACAAGAAAAGTAAGTGCATTAATTATAAAGACAAAAGATGGTAGCATCATTAATTGTAAAAGGGCAGAAGGTGGTAGCAATTAGTCTCTCTTTGTGGCAGAATATTGGGGCCCACTTGGTCAAAAAATAGCTCCCTTTAATTCAAATGAACCAATGAGCTCCCTCCATGTGGCGTGAACCCTACAAACACCTAGGTGGCTGCCAAGTGGACTTCAAGGTGGCATGAGGCATGTCCAAAGTGGCTGGTGACGTGGCAATGGAATATTACGTGGCTGGTGACGTGGCAATGGAAGCTCCAACTTGGCACATGGTGATCCACTTAGATTCTTGGAGCAAGCAAGCTAGGCCTTCCTTATGCAGCTCCCCTCCTAAGCCGAAAATCTTTTTATGGTCCATGAGCATGCTTTGAAGTTACTTAGCTCTCGCCCTAGTGATTGCCCATTTGAAGGGTGGTGCTGCTCCATGATGATCCTTGTTGACACCATATTTTGGCCGATCCCCAAAACCGATAAAACTTTGAAACCGATCCCCAGCACTAGGTCTCCCTGTGCCAGCCAATGACATTTTCGATCTTTCTTTGCCAGATAACCATATTTCCGAACTCTCCTCAAAAAGGAATTGAATCAATGCTAAGTCCCCATGTCATTTAAAGCCTCACCGACCTCTCAGACCAATTGTCAAATCTTCTGACTAGTCTATTACATTCCCGAGCTCTCCTGACAAACGAAATTGAACCAACACTAGATCTTTATGTCGCCAGTTTTATTGCCGATCTCCCTTTTAAAAGTTTAAAGAATAATCAAGTTAAATGAAAATCCCGATCTTAAATGTTCAAGCCAAATCTTCAATTAAGTTCTGTTTAACGTTGGGTCCTTACCGATTTCATGCATGTTGTGTTTTCCGATCTCTCACACTTAGGATAATAATCGCTTTCAGTTATTTCAATATACTCAGACAATCAAGTGTTTAAAGATTTCCCGATCACAACCATTCATCGAACAAAAAGAGTCATTTCATTTCATTTCATTTCAGAATTTGTACAAGTTATTCGGCTGGAGGATCACCCCCAGCCTGATCTACATTTTGCTCACTCTCTCTCTCACCCTCTCCCTCCTCCTCACTATCTTCACCATCACCCCCAGGAGCCAGGTCGGCCATCCAAGAGAAGTCCTCCTCTGGGTAACGCTTCTGGAGTTCGGCCAAGAGGTCCTTGTGAGCATTCACATAGGCTCCGGCTATTCCCGCCACCATCTCTTCGTCTTTCTCCTTAAGCTCCCTGTCTTTCTCCTTAAGCTCCTCGATGAGTTGAGCGACCTGAGAAGCTTCGTTGGCCCGAAGCGCCTGGACTTCCCCGAAAGCACGATCCTTTTCAGCCAGAACAAGATTCAGTTCGGCCAGCCTGTCCTCATAGAACTTCGCCCGTCCCTCAACTTGAGATACGTAATCCTGAGTGGATGCGAGTTGGGATCGGAGGGAAGCCACTTCCTGATTCTTCTTCTTGACCTCCTTACCCAGGCGATGAGCCTTTTCCCGGATCATGGTCTGGTCCACCAGACACTCCATGTTCAGGCTCATGGATCGAGTCAAGATATCGTCAAGGCTGTCCGGGGATAGCCTGTCCCGATCCTCTCGAAGGCAAATGGAAGATCCCAAGACTTTGGCAAAATCGAGGTTCTCCCGAACAGTCCGGTTATTCTCCAGACAAGCGATCAGCGTTTGAGCTCCACGAGAAGAGGCCCGCCCAGAAGTTTGAGTAGGCCCCCTTTCTGTGCTTGGAGCAGCTGGGGGAGGTCGAGCCGGCTCTTCTCGTCGAGGAGGAGATCGGACTGCTTCAGTGATCGGCGGCCCCGAAGGGCGGGGCGGGTCCCCTTGTACCTCCCTAGGTTCATGACCGGGCGTTCGAAGCGTTTCCGAACGCTTCATCTCCTTTATTCTCCGGGAAATCTCTTTGTCTTTCTTCCGCTTCCTGGAACCCTCACCACCCGCCATACCTGCACAAAGAAGAGGTCAGTGAGATCACTAAGGTCCTGAGATCTGAGATATAAAAATACCAATACCGAGGTCAGAGAGCGGAAGTTCGCGATCTTGGCCGGTGAGCAGCTGTATGGTCCAATGGTGCAGCTCGGCAGTCACCGCATCCAAACAGGAATACTTTTGAGTGGCAGCCTGACTCTTCAGATCCATCACTATTAAGCTTTCCTCCTGGTTCAGAGTAACGCGCCTCGGAAGCAAGGGCCCCTGGTACCACCAGCTACGGGGGAAGTCCTCAAAGCAGCTCGGATCTTTGCTCCTCAGAATGAAGAAACGGTTCTTCCAATTCTTAAGGGAGGAGGGCAGATCGGTGAAGAGCCCGCAATGAGGCTTCGCCTGAAAGAACCAGTGCTCGTCGTCCTTTCGGCGAGTTAGCCTGTCTTGATTCGGCGAACACCTTAGCCGTAGGTCTGATTCCCTTAGCTCGGCATAGGCCTCGGAAGGCTACCAAGATCCGCCACGAGTTAGGGTGAACTTGAACAATGCACACTCGGTGAAGTTTTAGGACCTCCTTGTAGAAGTCATCCAGAGGGAATCGAAGACCGGCCTTTAACTGTTCCTCGTATACCATAACCCTGTCATTCTCTTCGAAGAAGTGATCGACACGAAGATCGCCGTGGCACTTAATGAGCTCGTACGAATCAGGCCGAATGTTGTATTCTTGGCTAAACGATTGTAGGTCGGTCTCTCGAAGGATCGACGGTAGCTCGTCTATAGGGAGAGTCTCCCTCCCTGAAGAAGGTCCATGCCTTGATGGTATGATCCGCCCCCGAGCTGGAACGGAGACCCTAGGAGGTTCTGGTTGTGCGCTCGGCCCGACCACCTCTTCTTCATCAGACGACCACGAAAACTGAATGGAAGGAGGGCTCGCCGCTCCCTGACCTTCGGCACCGCTCATTTTCAAAGAAAATAAAGAACTTAAGCTAGAAAGAAGATCAAAACCCTTACCGGAGTCTGATCGGCGTCGGAAGAACTTGAGGAAGCGAGAGAACTTTGAGGTTGTGAGCAGGAGACTGAAAATGGAATGAGAGAACAACTGGCTGACCCCTCACCCCTATTTATACTAGTCCGAGCATTTAATGCTCACGAGGTTCCAGGCAGTGCATCGATTAACAGGATTTGCCAGCTGTTCTGACACGTCTCTCGAACGTTCCAAAGAGATCGGTATAATAAGTTGAATATTTTGAATAAAGGATCAGTTAAGAGTCGTTTTGTTAGGAACTGGATCGGACAAATGTATCAGAGATCGGAAAATAATTAATAAGATAACAATTGGCAAAATAAATTTTTATTTCCAAAAGATCGGATTACATCATTTGGGCGATCTCTAGGGATCGGATTACAATAAAGGTCTAACTACATCATTTGGGCGATCTCTAGGGATCGGATTACAAAAGATCGGATTACATCATTTGGGCGATCTAAGGATCAGAATACATTAGAGATCTGATTACATCAAAAGGCCGATCTAAGGATCAGCAGAACATCCTATCTAAAAGAGTCCCGGGTTTATAACTGATCCCAAGGATGTTGCCAGGAAGCTTAATCCATTGTCGGAACACCCAATGTGGAGAAACATTGTCGGAACACCCAATGTGATGAGAAGCGAAAAAACTTCGGTTGAGCGACTCGAGATCGGCTGTAAGTCCGATGTCTGGTCGGTCAATTGATCCAGTTCTCTCACCATCATTAGTTAAAGTCACTACGTTTATTCGATCACCGGGATCGTAAATTTTCAGTCGGTGAGTAAAGAAGTCCATCGGAAAAAGATCTAGGCCACAGTTGTAGCCGGAACTTCCACCGGAGCAGCTAGAACTGGGAAGTCAGAAGGAAGAGAGGAAATCAGATGAAGGAAATGTCTCTGTCGACAGGGGTATATATAGGGGAAAATGAGCATTTATTCTTTGGCGAGAAAATGAAGCGACGCCGGAATCAAGGGGCAATTAATGCTTTGACCGGACCGAACCTGAGAAAGGGAAAGATCGGAATAATAGATTGGAAGATGGGAGACCAGCATGAAAGATCGGAGAAAGAGAATATTAAAAGAGATCAGAAAAGGGAGGATTGGAAGGCAAAAAGAATAAGACAAATCCCAAATAACCGTAAATCGAATCGGTAGAGGTAGTTAAAGCGTGGCGACGAGATCTCCACCGCCGCCTAAGAATCGCCATAATCTTTGACAGTGCGAGGTATGTCATGTGATCCTGTACATCTCAATCTCCACCGTTGATCTCACTTGTAGGGCGAACCGGAACCCTTGGATCAAGAGAAGGCGACAAGACCAGCGTCTTTCGCTCTTAGCCCTCGGTCGTTCGGACGAGAAGATTTGGGACCGTTAGATTGAAAGAAGAAGAGGACAAATATTACAAGAGTGATCTCGGCCATTCATTTTGATTCTCTTTAATTCTGAACATCCGATCATGTCCTTTGAAATCTTGACCCTCGTCTCCCTCAAAATAAATCGACCCTTCATGGGAGCACGATTCCTATAAATACTGCATGAAAAAGCTGTTCAAGGGACGGGCAAAAAAAAAAGAGGTAGTTATTATAGCGGAAGAACTCTGAAACTTCATTCAGTTTGTCACTCTGTTACTTAGAAGGGTTGATTAGAAAGAGTTTTGAAACAAGTTTTCTGAAGTGTTTTCTTGAAAAGGATTCTGAATACTGGAACTCTACATTTCCAGTTTGTTCATTATCTGGTCACACTCTCACTTTCAGCCCTTTATCATCTCTGTTTTCATTTCCATTGTCCAAGCTCAACTTCATTCCACTCGGTTTTTATCTTAATCTGATTGCATTTTAGCTAAGCACCCTTCAGTTCACGACGAACATTAGCCCTCAGGCTAATCGGTCCGCAGTCTTATCACTATTTGCTACCCCGTAGTTATTTCAATAGATTTGGCTCCTTACAGGTAAGAGCTCATATTGCAGTTTTATTAAGTGTTTACGTTTATTTTTCGCACTTTCTTTGTTCTTCTTACGTATGTGACTTTCTCCAAGTTTATTTTGTAAAAAAAAATCCCAAAGAACGTTACTCTCTAACTCTCTTTAGTGATCAGTCCATCATTTTATTAATCTTCGTCATTTCTGAATGCAAGTTTTCTAGCTCCTATTAGTGTGTAAGTGGTTGGGTAAGACGTAGGTAACTGCAACTTAAGGGTCTCTTTTAAAAGAGAGAACCTGAATAACACGTCAGGGAAATAGCCAAACTATTAGGCTGATGTAAACGGCAATTCACCAAGATACCATAAAGTGGAATAAGACCAAAGTAAACGAAACAGAATAGATCGGATATTAATAGGTATTGGTAAAATGACTACATGAAAGGTCGGTAAATCAAGTCTAGTATTCCCCGTTTAATCACAAGGTATCCAAAAGCCTTATCCCCAGCATCTTTGAATGCCAGGATCCTTAGTTTTAGGCTCTTATGACATGTAGCCGGAATTAAAATTCGGGAGATCGGAAAAGTCCCTTTCAGGCTCCTGTTAATCTAAAAGAGATCGGAGGAGAGTTCTTATCCGGTCTCAACTCAAAACTTTAATAAGTATTTAATAGAGATCGGAGGAGAGTTCTTATCCGGTCTCAACTCAAAACTTTAATAAGTATTTAATAGAGATCGGAGGAGAGTTCTTATCCGGTCTCAGCTCAAAATTTTAATAACTATTTAATAGAGATCGGAGGAGGGTTCTTATTCGGTCTCAATTCAAAATTTTAATAAATATTTAATAGGGATCGGAGGAGAGTTCTTATCCGATTCTCAGCTCAAAATTTTAATAAGTACCTAAAAGAGATCGGAGGAGGGTTCTTATCCGGTCTCCAATCAAAATTTTAATAAGTAACTTAAAAGAGATCGGAGGAGAGTTCTTATCCGATCTCTCCTCCGATCTCCACCTAAAATCTCAAAAAAAGATCGGAGGAGAGTTCTTATCCGATTCTCACATCAAATCCTAATCTGTACGCAAAATAATCCCAAAACCAAAAATAATTCGTGACGTCAATTCACTAAGGTTGTCTCATTTACTTATGTATCTGGGTGATCCGAATTTAGTGAAAAATTAAAATTTCCTTTTGATAAAAGGATTAACATGTCCATTCAAGCCCTCCTAACTAATGCAAAGTTAAATCTACTTACCCTTATTAAGGGACGAGGTGGGGTGCCTAACACCTTCCCCACCCGTTTACGGACCCCGAACCTAGAATCTCTGTCTCGAAGTGGTTTTATTTCAATTTATCTTCTCAAATGGTTTTCTTTAGTTTCCCTCAAAACTAAGGTGGCGACTCCTCACTCTTACCCACTTCGGTGAGTGATCGTCCAGGCGACCGCAAAATCCCTTGCGACAGCTTGGCGACTCCACTGGGGAAATATACATTAAAGACTGACTTAACCCCGGTCTAGTGGTCCAAAAAGTAGATTTAATTTTGTCAGATCAAATTATAGTTAGATGGGCTCATTCGGCGATGTTTTATACATTAATTATTGTTATTGCTGCTAACTATTTTGTTTGTTTTGCCTGTTCTATTTCCTACAGTGCTCTTCATTTCAAAAAAAGGAAAAAAGGGAAAAATGGAAAAATAAAATCCCCCTGAATTGGGAAGAGGTAAAGGTGTCCCTTCACACACTGAACACTCACACAATGTCCTCACACACTTTGGTCCTAACCCGGGCTTTCTTACCCTTTTAGGAAAGTAGGAGGGGGTCATGTAGCGGTACCCGTGGGTTTTACCCCGTTAGTATCCGTGAAGGCTTCTGCTCAAATTGAAACTCGTTCTATCCACTGTGATACTCGTGGAATTTTCCCAATAATATCATGGGGTTAGAATGGGGCTCTCTTGTTCTGATGGGGGCAATTTGGGAACCTGTGGCTTTTAGAAAATTAGACCTTGAGCTAAACTATCACATTAGCTGAAAACCGCAGTAAACTACCTTATAAGGTAGAACTATCCGAATAGGTAGTGCTCATCCGGTATTAGGAGTCTCCCTATTATAGGACAAAAGGGGCATACTTACTCTTACCCTGCTCCGCTTTAATTTCCTTTTGTTCATTTTTGTAAGGGTAATCTTGAATTCTACTGAAACACCTATACATTTTCCTACTTTGATAAATGTGTATGTGTCACCTTGTCAACAGTATGATTCAAAATTACCCAAATCTATCTTGCTAACGGGTTTTTCCGCAGGCATCACCAAACCGAGGGTCTGTGTGAAGGATCGGCATCATTTTTATCATGGCATCCTCGAGTCAGTCGGTAGAAGAAGTTCAGAATGCTAAACTTTGGTCCAAGTCGGCTCATAGTCCTATATTCTCGCAAGATGATGTTTCCAAGGCACACGCTGGCTTGCTATCTCCATTGGATCTGAATAAAATTGAGGTCAGAATGAACAGCCTCGGGGGTCTGTCTAATGGATGGAGGTTGCTTCCCGATCAGGTCAGGACACGATTTGAAGAAAAGTACGGGAGGATTGCAACCTTAATGCAAGTCAAGGTCCAAATCCCGGCATTAAAGGCCATGTTGTCGGTTTGGAATCCTAAGTACGGGGTATTCTCTTTCAATGACATTGATACGGTTCCCACTATGGAAGAATATCAGGCATTGCTAGGGATTCCTTACTCATTGCAGAACCGGATCTACCTACACCTCGAGCATAGGTAGACCTGGAAACGACTGGCACATATGTTGGGTACTCCCCTAGAAGAAGTGAAGTCAAAAGAAACCGCCAAAGGAAACACACATGGTTGGTATTGGACATATCTCCAGAAATGGTTAGATCAATGCCTCCGAGAGAAACAGTGGGATCAAGCTTCAGTAGCACTTGCCTTGGGAATCTATGGTCTGATTTTGTTCCCGGGACCATTGGGAATCATAACTTGCAACGCGGTGGAAGTATTCTGGACAGTAGAAAGGCAGGAGATCAATCCGATACCGGCAATTCTTGCGGAGACCTTGTTAACCCTAACCTACTACAGACAACAGGGGAAAGGGTCCATTAAGTGTTGTTCTCAGTTGCTATACCTCTGGATTATCAGTCACATGTGCCTTGTGGAGACAAAGGGATTGACTTGGTACCTTGACCAGCCTCCCATTGAGAAGATGACTCGGTTAATGTCGGTCAGAAGAATGAGCAGCGATGGTGGGAGCAGTTTGGAGTTTCAATAGCCATGATTACTGTTGGAGGAAACTGTGGACGTCAGGCCAACCCGTTCTGATCGGTACAGGGGGTAATCAGTCGGTATCCCTAATCGGAGTAACCGGATACACAAGTTACACTCCGGCATTGGTAATGAGGCAGTTTGGCTCAACACAGTCCGTGATCAACATCGAAGAATACCACCAAGGTCACTTCTACCATGAGCTCAAGGAAGAGGAAGGGTTGAAAATGGCTCGCAAGTCTTGGGAAAACATTACTCTGATGGAGAGATCGCCAAAAGGCCCGAGTGCCTCGGGTGATTATCTTAAATGGAGAGCTGACAGGGACCGAGAACACTCAACTGTAGAATTCGAGGACAGCAACCCTCGCCAAAACGCCCTATTAGAAGAAGCTGATAATTGCCTAGCTGACTCACTATAAAAAGTAAACACCGAGAACTCACAATTGCAAGAACGAATGAAACAGTTGGAGGACCAGCAGCAAAGGCTTAAAAGAAAGGTAAGAAGGCTCAAGGAAGAGGTAAAGATCGAAAGAATGGGGTTCGAAAAGCGAGAGATACAATGGGACAAGGAGGGAGACTCTTTTCAAGCTGAGATCAAAGAAATGAAAGTGCAGAATAGTAAGCTTCAGGAAAAGATGAAATACTAAGAAATATTCATCGAAGAATATAAGCAAGAGAATAAAAAGAAGAAGCTCGAAGCAAAAGAACAGGCGCTACTCATCAACGATATCTTGAAAGAGTGTGCTAAAGAAAGGAAAGAGAAAGAAAAACAAGCTGCTCTCTATCAAGGACTGAAAGAGAATGTGGACCAGCTGGAAAGAACAATAGCACAGGGAAAACAAGAGTTATTACCTGAATCCGAATATGCGCTCAAAGCGTTCGACCCTGCCAAGCAAGAAGAAAGGTTATACGAGTATCTCAGAAGATGTCATCTTATTATAAAGAACCTTCCAGAGCCTAGGCCAATGTAAAGGATACGATGTACAAATTATTCAGTTAATGAAATGATTTTTGGACCATTGTTTAGCGAATTGGTGAATGAATAATATGACTCCCGTAGGAACTCCCTCGTTAGGGTTATGTGAAAAATTGGATGCGCTATATGGACAGGTATCATAAATGCGCATTCAATCCCGTCATTCACAGTCAGACTATCGAAAGATGCCATGATAAAGTTGATGCGATTATCCTTTTACAGATTTCAACCTGGCTCTCAAATGCCACTGTATCCTTCGTCCAGACCAGGACTTTTAGTTTCTTTGCAAAATTCAAAGTTCATTTAAAATTTTCTTTTTACCTTACAGGAAATCAATATTGCTTCAAACAAGGCAAGTCTGACCAAGCACACGGTTCAACCCAAATGAGTGTACTTAACAAGATCTCGAACAAGGAAGATAATGGAAGATCAGGAACAAGTACAGAACCTACAGGGACAGGTTTCTGATTTGAAGGATCAGGTCTCAGAACTTATGAGACTAATGAGGGAGATGTCCCAGAATAAACCCACAGCAGAGCCTAGCCTGCCGCTACCTCCTCCACCACCTCCAACAAATGATCCGCACCAAGCTTCAACTTCTTTTACCTTTCAGTCTCCCATCCCGGACCCGACAATCACTGTCAATCCGGTTACCACAAATAATGACCTACCTTACTCTCATTACCCAACCGTTCCAAACACCGACGCATACCCTTCAAATATAATCCCTCCAATTCACTTCACCCCTCATCTTCCAACTGGGGGAGTATTCCATGCAGTGGGAGGGGAAAATAAGACTAAAGAAAGCGAGAAACTGTCCGCCCTAGAAGACACATTGAGAGCGATAGAGGGCACGAATATATATGGCTCGATGGGCGTGGCATCACTAAGATTAGTCTGGATGTGGTGGTGCCACCCAAATTCAAGGTCCCCGATTTTGACAAGTATCTTGAATTCGGACCCTCGAATTCATTTGGCCACCTATATTGCCAAGATGTCCTCTATGACAGATGATGACAGACTGTTAATCCACTTCTTTCACGAGAGCCTCTCTGGAGCAGCCCTGAGGTGGTGCGTTCAGTTAGACAGGAGCAGACTGCGCTCCTGGAAGGATTTAGCCGAGGCCTTTTTGAAGCAGTACAAATTTAACTGCGATGTGGCCCCCACAAGGAGGGATCTTGAACACAGTGCGAAAGACCAGGAAAGCTTCAAGGAATATGCCCAGAGATGGAGAGAAAAGGCGGCGGAAGTACATCCCCCGGTGACCGATAATGAGTTATGCTCTCTGTTTATCGAGACTTTGAAGGCTCCCTACTTCAACTTGATGATTGGAAACACTTCCAACAGCTTCTCTGACATCATCCAGGCGGGTGAGAGAATTGAGGCCAACTTAAGAATGGGACGACTACAGGAGTCAGCTGAGAACCCTGCAAAGAAGACTGCCAACTTTGGCAAGAAGAAGGAGGGTGATGTGCATTCTGTCACCCGTCAGAATAATTACTCCCTATTTCCCCAAAATAACTACCGGCCATATCCTTCCCCTCATGGCCAAACCGTCGCAAACATCCCACCTCCCTTCCCAAATTATCCACACCCGCGCCCACAATATCCCCCACCTACAAATTACCAACCGAGACCGCCTCCTCCTCCTGCTCAACCAAGACCACTACAAAATAATCCAAGGCCCCCAAGAAACCCTGATCCACCTCTTCCCCTCCCACTCAGTGAAATATACCGATACCTTGTCGGTATAAACCAAATTGTACCAGTCCCCTTAGACCCAATCCAGCCACCATACCCCAGGTGGTATGATGCCACTGCCCGTTGTGAGTACCATGGAGGGGCAAAAGGGCATTCAACTGATAACTGCGGGGCACTCAGAGGGAGAGTGCACGCTTTAATCTGAAATGGGTGGTTGAAGATCGAGGGAAATGGTTCCCTCCCTAATGTTACCTCAACCCACTGCCTAACCATAATGCGGGCAGTGGTGTAAACATGGTAGAGCCTGATGGAGAAGGATCAACACCGGAAGTAGACAAGCTGGTTCCTTACTTTGAAGAAATTTTTGCTATGGCAATGAGGGAAGGCTACCTTTGTCCCCAGGTGACGGGATTAGACAAAGGTACGGGGTGTCCTTACCATGGAGGGGCAGCTGATCATGAGCTGCGGGATTGTGAGGGGTTCAGGCAAGAGGTTCGGAACTTATTGTCTCTCAAGGTTCTGAGATGTCAGACAAAGTCAAAGACGGAAGGGGGAGTGAACACCACTAGATTCAGCCAAACTGCTTCTACCTCCAAACCCAGGATCACCTTCTCACCCCCAGTAGCCTCACCGCCAGTAACGGTTATCCAAACTCCGCCCCAGCTCCCTGTCACCAATACTCACGCTGTCCCTTGGAACTATAATTTCCAAGTTTTCACTCAGGGAGCGTCAAGCAGTACATCCACTCCTAATCTTGCCTCACCGCCGGCACAACCAAAACCATGTTTTGCTCCTCACGAGCATTTCAGAATGACTTATGCTGGAACTACCAGCAACATTACTCCCCAAACCAGTTCTCAGCCCGTTATCACAATAAAGCCCTCTCCACCTGAGCAAGAAGTCGAGTTTATAACTCGAAGTGGGAGGTGTTACGGGAACGAAGAAAGAGAAAAGAGGAAAGGGAAAGTAAAAATGGGAGAGTTATCAAGAAATACAGAAGAGGAGGAACTGCTGCTCCAAATCATGAAACAGAGCGAGTATGATGTGGTGGAGCAATTGAGGAAAACACCGGCCCGAATTTCGCTGTTATCACTGATCTTGAGTTCGGAAGTGCACCGGCAAGCCTTGCAGAGAATCCTGGATCAGGCCTTTGTAAACCCCGACATTACTCCGGGGCAATTTGAGAAAATAGTGGGACAAATCCAGGCATCCAGTTTTCTTACTTTTTCGGAGGACGAGATAGACCCTGCGGGTTTAAGGCACACTAAGGCTCTACATGTAACAGTGAAGTGTAAGGGCTGCATAGTAGCCAAAGTACTTATTGATAATGGGTCAGCTCTTAATGTACTCCCTAATGCTACCTTAGCTAGGTTGGCAGTTGACCAATCTGATATACGTCAGAGTGCTATAGTAGTAAGAGCCTTCGATGGTACAAGAAGAGAAGTGTTGGGAGACATTGACCTGCCAATCCAAGTCGGGGCCTGTACTTTCGACGTCACGTTTCAGGTGATGAACATTGAGCCTGCCTATACTATGCTGCTGGGGAGGCCTTGGATCCATTCTGCAAACGCCGTTCCCTCAACTCTGCACCAGAAAATAAAATACATCATGGACGGCAAAATCGTCACAGTAAAAGGAGAGGAGGCCTTACTAGTCACCAAGCCACAATCACTTCCCTATGTGGAAGCAGCTGAGGAGTCATTGGAAAGCTCCTTCCAAGCCCTCGAGTTACAAGAAACCAAAAATGAAGGGGCTATGGCTATGGTGGCCAAAGTAATGTCAAGAAATGGGTATCAGGAGGGCAAAGGCTTGGGCACCACACTGCAAGGAATCGTGGAACCCATACCGGCTATCCAGAAGGTAGGCCGTTGTGGTTTGGGATATGAGGAGGATGCCCTCACGGATGGACGATTCTGGATGAGGAAAATACTTCTGGATCAGAGGTTTGACCAGAAGATGGGAAGAATGAAAGTAGTCCCGAGAATTACGGAGATCTTCACTAAACCAGTCATTCAACATCCGGCAAATACAGAGGAATCGCCCGATGATCCATCCATAGATGTCATCCAACTGGACTCCTTGTATGAGGCCCTAGTCTCCCCAATGGCTGAGGGGCAAGAGCTGAACAACTGGACAACAGAAGACATCCTTGTACTCAATCTCGAGTAAAGTACCTTTGGTTATCTACACTTGATCATTTTGTCCATGGTGACAAGTGTAATACTGTAAATGGACCTTTTCTTATGGCATTAATATTAATGAATTGATAGCGCATTTTAAATCCAATACTCTCTTTCTTTCCTTTTTAAATTCCATCCTTATAACACGTTCTATTCTTTATTCATTCAGGACCATTCATCAATTAACACCTAATAATCCAATAGACTCAGAAATTCCTCTGGTTAATTTTGAAATCCCTATAACTGCCATTACTTCAAGTGATTTTGAGTAAGATCTTACACAAGAAGACGGTGAAAAGGATGAGCCCTCCCTCGTGCCTTGTGGAGACGAAACGCGCACCGTAAACTTAGGCACGGAAGAAGTAAAAAGGGAACTTAAGGTAGTAGAGAGTGAAGAATTGAGAGATATGATCAGTCTGCTTAAAGAGTTCCTCGACCTGTTTTCCTGGAGCTATGATGATATGGTTGGTTTGGACCCCCAGATAGTGACGCACAAAATTCCCTTAATTCCAGGAACGATTCTGGTGAAGCAGAAACTAAGGAGAATGAATCCCGACACACTGCTCAAAGTTCGGGATGAAGTCAAGAAACAGTATGACGCTGGGTTCCTGGAAGTGGTCAAATATCCCCAATGGGTGGCTAACGTCGTCCCAGTAATGAAGAAGGATGGGAGAGTCAGGGTGTGCGTTGACTACAAGGATCTTAATAAAGTAAGCTTGAAAGACGATTTCCCTCTCCCTCACATTGATGTGCTAGTTGACAATGCTGCGGGATTGGGCAGGTGTTCATGTATTGATGGGGCATCAGGGTACAATCAGATCCCGATGGACGAGGAAGATAAGGAGAAAACTGCTTTCATCACTCAATGGGGAGTATTTTGCTATCGGGTTATGCCTTTTGGGTTGAAGAATGCCGGGGCTACTTACCAGCGCGCAATGGTCACATTATTCCACGATATGATGCATAAAGAAGTGGAGGTGTACGTGGATGATATGATCATCAAATCCAGGGGAGAAGAGAGCCATGTTCAGGTGATGAGGAGGGTATTCGAAAGGCTCAGGAAATACCAGTTGAAACTGAACCCTGCCAAATGCATATTCGGAGCTAGATCGGGAAAGTTGTTGGGATTCATAGTAAGCGAAAAAGGAATAGAAGTAGATCCAGACAAAGTTCGAGCTATTCAAAAAATGCCATCCCCAAAAACAGAAAGGGAGGTGCGCAGTTTTCTGGGAAAGTTGAACTACATTTCGAGATTTATTTCTAATCTCACTGCTAAAGCTGAGCCTATTTTCAGACTACTCCGGAAGAACAACTCTACCCAATGGGATTCAGTTTGTCAAGAGGCTTTTGAGAAAATCAAGCAGTACTTGTCCAACCCACCAGTGTTGGTTCCACCAGTGGTGGGCAGGCCTCTGATCCTGTATATGGCAGTCCAGCAGAACTCGATGGGATGTGTTTTGGGACAACATGATGATACCGGCCGAAAGGAGAGGGCTATTTATTACCTGAGCAAGAAGTTCAATGAATGTGAGTCAAGGTACTCTTGCTTAGAAAAGACTTGCTGCGCGTTAGGCTGGACAGCAAATCGCCTCAAGCATTACATGTTGAATCATAAGACATGGCTCATCTCCAAGATGGATCCTATCAGATATGTATTCGAGAGCCCATTCGTGCCAGGAAGGATAGCCAAGTGGCAGGTTATACTCTCCCAATATGATATAGTCTACATGACCCGGAAAGCGGTGAAAGGTAGCGTGATTGCTGACCTCCTAGCGGAAAACCCTATCCAGGATTATGAAGCTCTGGATTTTGAGTTCCCTGATGAGCATATTAATGAAGTAGACTGCGAAGAAAAGGGGCCAACCAATGTATGGGAAATGTATTTTGACGGAGCAGTCAATTTATCCGGGAATGGAATCGGAGCTGTACTGGTATCCCCAGACGGAAAACACTTCCCGATAGCTGTCAAGTTGAGGTTTGACTATACCAACAATGTCGCAGAGTATGAAGCTTGTGTAATGGGTCTACAAGCTGCTATTGAAATGAAAATCAGAAAGTTGGAAGTGTATGGAGACTCGGCTCTGATAATTTATCAAGTCAAGGGAGAATGGCAAACCAAGGATCCCAAGCTAATCCCATATCAGAAGTACTTACTGGAGCTGATTAAGGAATTCGAAGAAATCTCTTTCACCCATCTTAGCAGAGACAAGAATCAATTTGCTGATGCCTTAGCTACTCTAGCTGTTATGGCTCAAATCGAAGAAGGGCAGACAACTCAAGCGTTGAAGATTAAAGCAAGGGATGAACCAGCTTACTGCTTCATGATCGAGGAAGAACCCGATGGAAAGCCTTGGTATCATGATATCCTGGTCTACTGTAGAACCAGAGAATTCCCCTCAGGGGCAAGCAAAAATGAAAAGAAGATGATTCGGAGATTAGCATTGGGATACTTCCCCAGCGGTGAAACCCTATACAAGAGAGGATCCAGCGATGAATTATTGAGATGCGTGGATGCAAAGGAGGCGAAGAAAATCCTTTTTGAGACTCATGAGGGAAGCTGTGCAACCCATGCCAATGGACACATGATGGCCAAGCAAATCATGCGACAGGGATATTTTTGGACTACAATGGAAAAGGACTGCATCGAGTATTTCCGGAAATGCCATAAGTGTCAAATCTATGCCGATCCGATAAATGTGCCACCTCATAAGCTATTCAACCTCGTCTCACCATGGCCTTTTGCAATGTGGGGCATCGATGTGATTGGTCCCATCAATCCCAAGGCATCCAATGGGCACAGATTCATCCTTGTGGCCATCGATTATTTCTCCAAGTGGGTCGAGGCGACATCCTATGCTCACATTACACAAAACACGTTTCTTAAATTCCTCAAGAACAACATCATCTGCCGGCATGGTCTCCCGAATGAAATTGTCATCGATAATGCCAAGAACTTGAATGGCCCGAAGATTCAAGAATTGTATGATCAATACAGAATCCGACATCTCAATTCCTCTCCATACCGTCCCCAGATGAATGGAGCGGTAGAAGCTGCGAACAAAAATCTCAAAAGGATAATCCGGAAAATGACGGTCACATATAGGGATTGGCATGATATGCTTCCCTACGCTCTTCACGCATACCGGACTTCCGTAAGAACCTCAACCGGGGCAACTCCATACTCACTGGTCTACGGGATGGAAGCAGTATTGCCTATTGAAGTTGAAATTCCTTCCCTAAGGATTCTGAAGGAATCAGGGATTGATGAATCAGAATGGATCCAGTCAAGGTTGGATCAGTTAAACCTGCTGGACGAGAAAAGATTAACAGCAGTATGTCATGGGCAATTATATCAGGAGAGAATGGCTAGGGCATTTGACAAAAGCGTTCGCCCACGCGAATTCCAACCCGGGAACCTAGTTCTGAAGAAAGTGCTGCCGAACCAAAACGATCCCCGGGGCAAATGGTCACCAACCTATGAGGGACCCTATGTGGTTAAAAAGGCATTTTCTGGAGGGGCCTTGATCTTGACCCACATGGACGGTGAAGAGTTCCCAAGACCTGTAAATGCCGACACCGTCAAGAGATACTATGCATAAAAAAATAAAAAAAGAAAATGAGTGAGGGGTGAAAACCCGAAAGGGCGCTCCTAGCAAAATATATGAAGGCGAAAACCCCGAAGGGGCGCTTTCTGTAAAATGAGCGAGGGGTGAAAACCCGAAAGGGCCTCCTAAAAAAAAAAAAAAAAAACTTGGGGTGAAAACCCGAAAGGGCGTCCCAAGAACCAAAATGGAGAAATAAGGAAGGGGGTATGAAACCGAGGATGGAGAGGAAACCGTCACGGCATGAGGCTTCAGAGAATTTGAAACAATGGCAGTTAAAAGACCTCAAAACCAACTATAAGGAATATGTGAGATCTATCCTTGTACTCTTCCTTTGAAAGTCTATCCCTGTTTTTCCAAAAACCATAATAAAGTTATACGTTATTCCCTCTGCTTTTATTTTCCTGTTTACTCACCTTTTAATATTATCCCTTCTCTTTGTTTAATGCGCTATTGATTAGTTAAAATTTTTGCCATGAGATTTGAATTTGAAAATTGATAACCTCACGTACTTTACTATGAGATTTGCAGGGAATGGCCGTCCTTAAAAAAAAAAGAAAAAAAAAAAACTAGAGGTGAAAACCCGAAAGGGCTCTTATGGTCGAATGGACGAAAAGAAAGTGAAAACCCGCAAGGGCGCTTTCCGTAAAATAAGAAGAAAGTCGGGAACGGAAAAAGGGCATCCGAAGGAATAGGATCATGGGTCAAGACTTGCAACTCCTCCTCTATTAATCATCGGCCTTCAGTATCTTGTTAAGTACACGTCATCAGGGAAGAACTTCATGTGTCAGGGTTAGACTTGCCTTGTAAGTTGATTTTATTTTCCTGCAATTTACATTTCTACTATCAACCTCTGGTTCCTTGATCTAAGTTGATTTTATTTTCCAGCAATTTACATTCCTGTTATCAACCTCTGGTTCCTTGATCTAAGTTGATTTTATTTTCCTGCAATTTAAATTTCCTGTCATCAACCTCTGGTTCCTTGATCTAAGTTGATTTTATTTTCCTACAATTTACATTCCTGTTATCAACCTCTGGTTCCTTGATCTAAGTTGATTTTATTTTCCTGCAATTTAAATTTCCTGTCATCAACCTCTGGTTCCTTGATCTAAGTTGATTTTAAATTCTTGCAATTTACATTTCTGCTATCAACCTCTGGTTCCTTGATCTAAGTTGATTTTATTTTCCAGCAATTTACATTTCTGTCATCAACCTCTGGTTCCTTGATCTAAGTTGATTTTATTTTCCAGCAATTTACATTTCTGTTATCAACCTCTGGTTCCTTGATCTAAGTTGATTTTAATTTCCTGCAATTTACATTCCTGTTATCAACCTCTGGTTCCTTGATCTAAGTTGATTTTATTTTCCTGCAATTTAAATTTCCTGTTATCAACCTCTGGTTCCTTGATCTAAGTTGATTTTAAATTCCTGCAATTTACATTCCTGTCATCAACCTCTGGTTCCTTGATCTAAGTTGATTTTATTTTCCAGCAATTTAAATTTCCTGTCATCAACCTCTGGTTCCTTGATCTAAGTTGATTTTAATTTCCTGCAATTTAAATTTCTGTTATCAACCTCTGGTTCCTTGATCTAAGTTGATTTTAATTTCCTGCAATTTACATTTCCTGTCATCAACCTCTGGTTCCTTGATCTAAGTTGATTTTAATTTCCCGCAATTTAAATTTCTGTTATCAACCTCTGGTTCCTTGATCTAAGTTGATTTTATTTTCCTGCAATTTACATTCCTGTTATCAACCTCTGGTTCCTTGATCTAAGTTGATTTTATTTTCCTGCAATTTAAATTTCTTGTTATCAACCTCTGGTTCCTTGATCTAAGTTGATTTTATTTTCCTGCAATTTACATTCCTGTCATCAACCTCTGGTTCCTTGATCTAAGTTGATTTTATTTTCCTGCAATTTAAATTTCCTGTTATCAACCTCTGGTTCCTTGATCTAAGTTGATTTTAAATTCCTGCAATTTACATTCCTGTCATCAACCTCTGGTTCCTTGATCTAAGTTGATTTTATTTTCCAGCAATTTAAATTTCCTGTCATCAACCTCTGGTTCCTTGATCTAAGTTGATTTTAATTTCCTGCAATTTAAATTTCCTGTCATCAACCTCTGGTTCCTTGATCTAAGTTGATTTTATTTTCCTGCAATTTACATTCCTGTTATCAACCTCTGGTTCCTTGATCTAAGTTGATTTTATTTTCCTGCAATTTAAATTTCCTGTTATCAACCTCTGGTTCCTTGATCTAAGTTGATTTTATTTTCCTGCAATTTACATTCCTGTTATCAACCTCTGGTTCCTTGATCTAAGTTGATTTTATTTTCCTGCAATTTAAATTTCTTGTTATCAACCTCTGGTTCCTTGATCAAAGTTGATTTTATTTTCCTGCAATTTAAATTCCCCGTTATCAACCTCTGGTTCCTTGATCTAAGTTGATTTTAATTTCCAGCAATTTAAATTCCCCGTTATCAACCTCTGATTCTTTGATCCAAGTTGATTTGGGTCTAACTTCTGTTGCCAATTTCTAGGTCACCAACTTAAGCACGCTTTAATCCCCAAACTTCGAACACCTAATCGTCCAAAATATGAGTCTGAATCTTTACATAATTCCTACACGGAAATTTTTTCCTTTGATAGAAATTATGTAAAGAGGGGCAGCTGTCGACACCATATTTTGGCCGATCCCCAAAACCGATAAAACTTTGAAACCGATCCCCAGCACTAGGTCTCCCTGTGCCAGCCAATGACATTTTCGATCTTTCTTTGCCAGATAACCATATTTCCGAACTCTCCTCAAAAAGGAATTGAATCAATGCTAAGTCCCCATGTCATTTAAAGCCTCACCGACCTCTCAGACCAATTGTCAAATCTTCTGACTAGTCTATTACATTCCCGAGCTCTCCTGACAAACGAAATTGAACCAACACTAGATCTTTATATCGCCAGTTTTATTGCCGATCTCCCTTTTAAAAGTTTAAAGAATAATCAAGTTAAATGAAAATCCCGATCTTAAATGTTCAAGCCAAATCTTCAATTAAGTTCTGTTTAACGTTGGGTCCTTACCGATTTCATGCATGTTGTGTTTTCCGATCTCTCACACTTAGGATAATAATCGCTTTCAGTTATTTCAATATACTCAGACAATCAAGTGTTTAAAGATTTCCCGATCACAACCATTCATCGAACAAAAGGAGTCATTTCATTTCATTTCATTTCAGAATTTGTACAAGTTATTCGGCTGGAGGATCACCCCCAGCCTGATCTACATTTTGCTCACTCTCTCTCTCACCCTCTCCCTCCTCCTCACTATCTTCACCATCACCCCCAAGAGCCAGGTCGGCCATCCAAGAGAAGTCCTCCTCTGGGTAACGCTTCTGGAGTTCGGCCAAGAGGTCCTTGTGAGCATTCACATAGGCTCCGGCTATTCCCGCCACCATCTCTTCGTCTTTCTCCTTAAGCTCCCTGTCTTTCTCCTTAAGCTCCTCGATAAGTTGAGCGACCTGAGAAGCTTCGTTGGCCCGAAGCGCCTGGACTTCCCCGAAAGCACGATCCTTTTCAGCCAGAACAAGATTCAGTTCGGCCAGCCTGTCCTCATAGAACTTCGCCCGTCCCTCAATTTGAGATACGTAATCCTGAGTGGATGCGAGTTGGGATCGGAGGGAAGCCACTTCCTGATTCTTCTTCTCGACCTCCTTACCCAGGCGATGAGCCTTTTCCCGGATCATGGTCTGGTTCACCAGACACTCCACGTTCAGGCTCATGGATCGAGTCAAGATATCGTCAAGGCTGTCCGGGGATAGCCTGTCCCGATCCTCTCGAAGGCAAATGGAAGATCCCAAAACTTTAGCAAAATCGGGGTTCTCCCGAACAGTCCGGTTATTCTCCAGACAAGCGATCAGCGTTTGAGCTCCACGAGAAGAGGCCTGCCCAGAAGTTTGAGTAGGCCCCCTTTCTGTGCTTGGAGCAGCTGGGGGAGGTCGAGCCGGCTCTTCTCGTCGAGGAGGAGATCGGACTGCTTTAGTGATCGGCGGCCCCGAAGAGCGGGGCGGGTCCCCTTGTACCTCCCTAGGTTCATGACCGGGCGTTCGAAGCGTTTCCGAACGCTTCATCTCCTTTATTCTCCGGGAAATCTCTTTGTCTTTCTTCCGCTTCCTGGAACCCTCACCACCCGCCATACCTGCACAAAGAAGAGGTCAGTGAGATCGCTAAGGTCCTGAGATCTGAGATATAAAAATACCAATGCCGAGGTCAGAGAGCGGAAGTTCGCGATCTTGGCCGGTGAGCAGCTGTATGGTCCAATGGTGCAGCTCGGCAGTCACCGCATCCAAACAGGAATACTTTTGAGTGGCAGCCTGACTCTTCAGATCCATCACTATTAAGCTTTCCTCCTGGTTCAGAGTAACGCGCCTCGGAAGCAAGGGCCCCTGGTACCACCAGCTACGGGGGAAGTCCTCAAAGCAGCTCGGATCTTTGCTCCTCAGAATGAAGAAACGGTTCTTCCAATTCTTAAGGGAGGAGGGCAGATCAGTGAAGAGCTCGCAATGAGGCTTCGCCTGAAAGAACCAGTGCTCGTCGTCCTTTCGACGAGTTAGCCTGTGCAGTTCGGCGAACACCTTAGCCGTAGGTCTGATTCCCTTAGCTCAGCATAGGCCTCGGAAGGCTACCAAGATCCGCCACGAGTTAGGGTGAACTTGAACAATGCACACTCGGTGAAGTTTTAGGACCTCCTTGTAGAAGTCATCCAGAGGGAATCGTAGACCGGCCTTTAACTGTTCCTCGTATACCATAACCCTGTCATTCTCTTCGAAGAAGTGATCGACACGAAGATCGCCGTGGCACTTAATGAGCTCGTACGAATCAGGCCGAATGTTGTATTCTTGGCTAAACGATTGTAGGTCGGTCTCTCGAAGGATCGACGGTAGCTCGTCTATAGGGAGAGTCTCCCTCCCTGAAGAAGGTCCATGCCTTGATGGTATGATCCACCCCCGAGCTGGAACGGAAACCCTAGGAGGTTCTGGTTGTGCGCTCGGCCCGACCACCTCTTCTTCATCAGACGACCACGAAAACTGAATGGAAGGAGGGCTCGCCACTCCCTGAGCTTCGGCACCGCTCATTTTCAAAGAAAATAAAGAACTTAAGCTAGAAAGAAGATCAAAACCCTTACCGGAGTCTGATCGGCGTCGGAAGAACTTGAGGAAGCGAGAGAACTTTGAGGTTGTGAGCAGGAGACTGAAAATGGAATGAGAGAACAACTGGCTGACCCCTCACCCCTATTTATACTAGTTCGAGCATTTAATGCTCACGAGGTTCCAGGCAGTGCATCGATTAACAGGATTTGCCAGCTGTTCTGACACGTCTCTCGAACGTTCCAAAGAGATCGGCATAATAAGTTGAATATTTTGAATAAAGGATCAGTTAAGAATCGTTTTGTTAGGAACCGGATCGGACAAATGTATCAGAGATCGGAAAATAATTAATAAGATAACAATTGGCAAAATAAATTTTTATTTCCAAAAGATCGGATTACATCATTTGGGCGATCTCTAGGGATCGGATTACAATAAAGGTCTAACTACATCATTTGGGCGATCTCTAGGGATCGGATTACAAAAGATCGGATTACATCATTTGGGCGATCTAAAGATCAGAATACATTAGAGATCTGATTACATTAAAAGGCCGATCTAAGGATCAGCAGAACATCCTATCTAAAAGAGTCCCGGGTTTATAACTGATCCCAAGGATGTTGCCGACCGGAAGCTTAATCCGTTGTCGGAACACCCAATGTGGAGGGAAACCGCTGTCGGAACACCCAATGTGATGAGAAGCCGAAAAAAACTCAGTTGAGCGACTCGAGATCGGCACAACCGAGGTCCGCAATACAGATCGGTCAATTGATCCAGTTCTCTCACCATCATCAGTTAAAGTCACTACGTTTATTCGATCACCGGGATCGTAAATTTTCAGTCGCTGAGTAAAGAAGTCCATCGGAAAAAGATCTAGGCCACAGTTATGTAACCTAACTTCCACCGAGCAAAGAATCGGGAAGTCGAAGGAAGAGAGGAAATCAGATGAAGGAAATGTCTCGTTCGACAGGGGTATATATAGGGGAAAATGAGCATTTATTCTTTGGCGACAAGCGAACGCTTCGGGAATCGAGGGGCAATTAATGCTTTGACCGGACCGAACCTGAGAAAGGGAAAGATCGGGATAATAGATCGGAAGATGGGAGACCGGCATGAAAGATCGGAGAAAGAGCATATTAAAAGAGATCAGAAAAAGGGAGGATTGGAAGGCAAAAAGAATAAGACAAATCCCAAATAACTGTCGTCAGAATCGGGAGCCAAGTAGTTAAAGCGTGGCGAGCAGAGATCTCCACCGCACGCCTAAGAATCGCCATAATCTTGTGCAGTGCGGGGTATGTCATGACAGTCCTGTACATCTCAATCTCCACCGTTGATCTCACTTGTAAGGACGAACCCGGAACCCTTGGATCAAGAGAGAAGACGACAAGACCAGCGTCTTTCGCTCTTAGCCCTCAGATCGTTCCGGACGAGAAGATTTGGGACCGTTAGATTGAAAGAAGAAGAGGACAAATATTCTGAAGAGTGATCTCGGCCATTCATTTTGATTCTCTTTAATTCCTGAACATCCGATCATGTCCTTTGAAATCTTGACCCTCCGTCTCCCTCAAAATAAATCCTGACCCTTCATGGGGAGCACCCGATTCCTATAAATACCTGCATGAAAAACTGTTCAAGGGACGGGCAAAAAAAAAAGAGGTAGTTATTATAGCGGAAGAACTCTGAAACTTCATTCAGTTTGTCACTCTGCTACTTAGAAGGGTTGATTAGAAAGACTTTTGAAACAAGTTTTCTGAAGTGTTTTCTTGAAAAGGATTCTGAATACTGGAACTCTACATTTCCAGTTTGTTCATTATCTGGTCACACTCTCACTTTCAGCCCTTTATCATCTCTGTTTTCATTTCCATTGTCCAAGCTCAACTTCATTCCACTCGGTTTTTATCTTAATCTGATTGCATTTTAGCTAAGCACCCTTCAGTTCACGACGAACATCAGCCCTCAGGCTAATCGGTCCGCAGTCTTATCACTATTTGCTACCCCGTAGTTATTTCAATAGATTTGGCTCCTTACAGGTAAGAGCTCATATTGCAGTTTTATTAAGTGTTTACGTTTATTTTTCGCACTTTCTTTGTTCTTCTTACGTATGTGACTTTCTCCAAGTTTATTTTGTAAAAAAAAATCCCAAAGAACGTTACTCTCTAACTCTCTTTAGTGATCAGTCCATCATTTTATTAATCTTCGTCATTTCTGAATGCAAGTTTTCTAGCTCCTATTAGTGTGTAAGTGGTTGGGTAAGACGTAGGTAACTGCAACTTAAGGGTCTCTTTTAAAAGAGAGAACCTGAATAACACGTCAGGGAAATAGCCAAACTATTAGGCTGATGTAAACGGCAATTCACCAAGATACCATAAAGTGGAATAAGACCAAAGTAAACGAAACAGAATAGATCGGATATTAATAGGTATTGGTAAAATG